>NW_004949131.1:1961734-1995238 GCF_000317375.1 Microtus ochrogaster
CTGGAACTAGCTCTTGTAGACCAGGCTGGCCTCAAACTCACAGAGATCCGCCTGCCTCTGCCTCCCGAGTGCTGGGATTAAAGGCGTGCTGTCATGTTTTTTTTTTTTTCAAAGCACCTTAAACACAGGTCTCTGAGGACATCACACGTACAGGAGAGAAACCTAAGGCGCCAAGATGTTGTGAGACTCTTCCAAGCATGCACGCTGATCATTGGTGCCATAGTTTGACTTCTGCTGCTGTGGCCAAACACTGTGACCTAAAGCAGCTTGGGACAAGAAAGGATTTGCTTGACTTAAATGTCTAGGTCACAATCTATCACTAAGAAAAGTCAGCACAGGAACCCAAGCAGGACTTGAAATAGAAAGCAAGGCCAATGCTCCTTGCTGGTTGGCTTCCACGCTCAGCTCCTGCTAAGCTAACTTTCTCATACATCCTAGGAGCACCTGCTCTGGGAATGGTGCTGCCCACAGTTGGCTCTTTTACAACAAGACAGTCAAGCGATCCTCTTCAGGCAAATCTGAATATGAGCCATCCTTCAGTTGAGACTCAAGCTGACAATGAAGCTAGGACAAGCGGCAAGCAGGATTATGAATCCAATCACTGCGTCCCCTCACCCTCGCTCGACTACTGCGCTCAGGTTGACTTTGTGTTGAACACTGAATATGCTAAGTCACCTAGTTGGCACCTGTGGGCACTCACACACAATTTGCTCATGTTGGTGTGTGTGTGTGTGTGTGTATGTGTGTGTTTCTCCACAGACAGCCTGCTTACTTCTCTTTTTAAATGACACATGTCAGTCTCAAGAGCACACCCCTCCAAACCTGTATATTAATCTCCATCCTGAGTTGGCACCCCAAGGGTTCAGCTGTAGAAATAATGTTACCACTTGGCAGACCAGGAAGCGGAATCTTAGAAAATCATGGTCCATACCTATAATCCCATCACTCATTCAGCAGACGGAAGCAGAAGGATAGTGAGTTTCAGGCCAACCTGGGCTATGATGAGAAAACCTGTCTCAAAACAGAACAAAGAAAGAAACTCACTCAGCAAAGGTTGGGAAACCACCTATTTTAGTAAAGCCAAGGACTTGACCAAAACTGGCTCCCTGGCAGCCTCTCCTCCCTTCTCTTCACCTCTCTGAATCCCACTCCTCTGGGAGCAGCTGACCAACACAAAACAAACTCCATGGTTTGGGTTTGCGCGTGCCCACGTGTGTGTGTGTGTGTGTGTGTGTGTGTGTGTGTGTGTGTGTGTGTGTGTGTGTGTATGTGTGTGTGTATGTGTGTGTGTGCATTTTCGTTTTGTTTTGGTACTTCTGTATGTTATTTTTTGCTTGCTTTCTTTGGCCTTATTTTATATGTTTTTGAGAGAGAGAACATATGAAGTTGTGTAGGTAGGTGGATGGGGAGGCTCTGGAAGGAATTGGGGAAGAGGAAAGAATGCAATCAAAATATATTGTATGCAATTAGATATGAGTATCAATCCATGATCGAATCTAGACAAAAGTGTCAGCACAGTGCACCCAAGGCCAGTGTATAAAACTGTTCAGCTGAGTGGCTAAATGGTTAATGATTTTACATCAATGTTTGGAGTTGATTTGTTGTGTTGAGTGATGGATATTTTCAACATGTAAATGAAGCCTTTTATGCTTTTTATTTTAAAACCAATAAATGATAATCAGTAGTAACTTATCATATATATATATATATATATATATATATATTGCAAAATTAAAAAAACTAACAAGAGAACAACCTACCAATGTAATGAAATAACTAGAATGAACTTTGGTCAGTTCAATTTGACAAAGTCTCTTTGATTTGAATTATTTCAAGTATTCTTTAATATGCTAGGTAACGGGACATTCTGTGCAATGCAAAAAGTAATGAAGTCTTAAATGACAAAAACCCTCATGACCATGAGTGAAAAACATCAGCCACTGTCTTTCTCTTTAAAGATCATCAATTGAGAGATTAGTAAATCTTTCTCTTCTTTCTCATCAGGAGAGATGGAGGTAGGAAGAGATGGGAAAAGGAGCCCCAAGTCCCCCACTTCTAGTTCCTGGGACTCAGTTGTTGTCATGGTAACTGAGTTACCCTGTGCGTACCCTGTTGTAGGCAGAACTCACAAACACAGCTTTCTATTTGGAAATCGTTCAGCGAGTTTTCTTTCAAGCAGTGATTGGGATGACACAATCTATTACAAAAACAATTCCTAAGCAATCTGCCTGGGAAACAATTCTCCCTCACCTTCCCTAACTATTGCTCATCTAGGCGATAGATTTCAGAGGGAAATTCAGTTGTAATACTGGTAGTATGGGCCAGAAAAACACACAGTTCACAGGCCAATTCCACCTCCTCTTGCGTTCATACAGCCTGTGAATTAGGAATTGTCGTATTTTCAGCAGTTGGGGAAAAAATTGAACTGTGGCCATAGCTCACTGGCAGAGAGCTCTTGCCTTAACATGCTCAGGCCTTGGATTCAATCATCAGCACTACAAAAAGAAAAAAAAAACAATAAAGAAAAGAAAAACCTTTGTGAGGTCTGAAAATTATACAAAATTAACATTTGCTCTTAAAAATAATGTGGCCAAGAAAGATGGCCATGTACAATTATTGCCATATTGCCTGTGGTTGCTTTTGTGTTGTAGGACAAAAGTTGAGAAATTGTAACAGAAACTTCAGGCTTGTGAAGCCTAAAAACATTTACTATGTGTAGGAGTAATTGTAACAGAAACTGCAGGCTTATGAAGCCTAAAAACAATTACTATGTATTCCATTGTGGGGAAGGGATGCTGGACTCTGACCTACAGACATGGACCAGATGGGAGGGGTTAGAGTAGGAAGTTAAGCACCTCCTGTCACAAGACCTGTCACAGGAGCTTGGGATGGAGATCCAGGTATCTTCTGGCCAGTGTTCCTGATCCCATCTACCACTGCACATACTTTAGTGGAGGAGGCCAATTGAAATACATCTGTTTGAATGTTGTGCTCCCCCAAAACACACAGTGAAAATCAACCCCAGTACCACTATATGAAGAACTGGGCCTATCTGGGATCTGATCAGGTTACAGTATTTCAACAGTCATGAAAAGGTTTACCGAGCTGATAAAATGGCTGGAGGGAAGCGGCTAGGCCCCTTGTTTACCGTTCTGTCCCTTCTGCCCTATGAGTATATAGCATGAAGTGCCATCTGGGAAACAGAAACTGAGCCCTCACCAGGCTCAATCTTGGACTTCCGCACTCACAAGAGAGTTCTATGTTTACAAAGAACCAAGTTTGAACTATTTTTCTACAGAAACACAAGAGGACAGACAGAATTTGTTCCCAGATGTCACAGCTATCTAAACATGCGGTGCAGCTTTGGGACAGGCTAACAGGTGGAGGCTAGACTGTGAAGTGCTATCCTGATGAAGGGCCAGAGAAGGAAGCTGTAGAGAACCTCAGGCTGCTCAGAGATGGTCTCAGCTCATGAACCGAGTACCGAGTGCGAGGTGGATAGCAAGGACTGCTCTGACGCCAATCCAGAAGGAAGCCGCCATTAGAAACAAGAGGCAAAGTTGCCCTCATTATAAAGAGGCAAACCCCTTGACTGAACTGCAGCCATGTTCAAGTTCATTAGAAGTAAGAACTTTTGCTGCTGCCGAAACATCATATTTAGAAGAAGAAATCTTTAGGCAAAGTGTGACGGCGGAGGCACAATTTTTGTGACTACTTGTAGGAAAGTGTGAGAAGAGAAAAGTGAGTTAAAAATGGTATTTCTCAGCTGGGCAGTGGTGGCGCACACCTTTAATCCCAGCATTTGGGAGGCAGAGCCTGGTGGAGCTCGGTGAGTTCGAGGCCAGCGTGGTCTCCAGTGGGAGTTCCAGGACAGCCTCCAAAGCTACAGAGAAACCCTGTCCCCCCCCCCCAAAAAAAAACAAAAACAGAAAAAAAAGGTATTTCTCAGCCTGATCATATAAAATAATAATAATAAAGTATGTTTGGGAGAGAATACCAATAGTATATCCAAATAAATATTTGGTAAGATTTGTTTGAATAGAACAATGGAAGAATTATCCCAAAGGCATTGCAGAGATCTTCCAATGGTGTGGTCCATCCCCACCACAGGGTATCAGGGACTTGGGATAACAGTTTCCTCACAGAACTCCAGATCTGCTGCCCATCACTGACTCAAGTTTCTGTTTCATGTATTTGCCACAATGTTGCATGGCTCAAGTGGGCCCAGATGTAGCCTAGGCCACTGCTGGGGTAGGAACACACTCTACCTCTGGCAGGGTCTGTGCAGCTAACTCTTCAGATTCACAGAGTGTGAGATCTATGGGGAGGAGACACAGTTACCTTCACCTAGATTCAAAGTATGTACTGGAGAACCTTCAAGCCCAGGCAGAGAATTGTTTCAGGGGTAGGGCTACTACCCCCAAGGCAGTATCTGGTGAAACTGTGGGACTAAGGCCACGCTAGTGTTACCAGCACGTGACAGCAGCCTGGGAAAGGAGGCCTGGGAAAGGCTGTAACATGGGCCTTTCCATCCTGCTATGTCTAGAGGATGGAACCCAGAGTCATAGATTATTCTTAAGCCTCAAGATTACTTTTACTGGGCTGAGAAAATAGGTCAGTTAGTCAGCAGATTACCTTGAAAATATGAGGACCTAAAAATTCAACCCCCAGCACACACGTTAAAACACCCAGGTGTGATAGTAGCTGTTTGTAATCCTAGTATTGGGGAGGTGGAGACAGGGGGATCTCTGGGACTGGATGTTCAAGTAGCTTAGCCCACAGAGTGATTCCCTGGCTGAGGAGATACCTACCTCAAAAAATATGGCAGATGATGCCTCGGGAGGACACACACACACACACACACACACACACACACTTTACTTTTTTGGATTTGGGACTTGCTTGGGTCCAGTTGTCCTGTCCTCTGCAGCATTCTTTTCTTTTGAGATGGGCAGGTCTCTCACAGGCCTACTGCACCACTGTTCTGGAAGCCCCTGACTCCTTACTTCCACAGTGCCACAACTGAAAGGGAAAGAGCCATGGGGCTTCTGGTGGTGAATGAGATTAAGGCCTCTACAAAAGATGGACTTCAGCCAATCACCATGAGAGGATGGAGTGGCAAAGTACCCTATTGGAAGCAGAGATGTCCAATCATCACCAGACAAGGGGTCTGCTGGGATCTTGATATTTATCCTCCCAGTCTACACAGCTGATGAGAAACACCTGCACTGTTTAGAACAACCCAGTGTCGGCGCGTTTTGTTACAACGCAGCATCGCATCGCCGGATCACACATCGGCTGCTGTGTCCCTGGGGACAGCCAGCACACTACTTACTCCTTTATGTGTTTCATCTTGGTCCTGGCCATGGCGCTGTTGAAAACTGATGGTCCGGGGGACATGTCTGCAGCCGCACTGGTAACGGTCTTTGTGTCTGAAATACCAATGCACAGCCCTCATTGACTTCATCATCTCTCCCACAAACCCAAGGTGACATCCAAGGGCAACCAGAGAAGAGAAGCTAATCCACCTTTGCCCCAGGTAACGCTCCATTAATTAGAGAGTAATTCAATTACCACATGCACATTAATGAGATTTATTCCAAATAATAAGTTTTTATAGTTTTGAGATGCACCGAGGTTTTAACCACCAACCCTCTTTCAGAAAACTGTTTAAACGCAGCATCGTTATTTAAAAAGTGGGTCTTTATGTTAAAAAACTCAGGAACTGTATCTGTAGAGCCAAAATTCTGGGGGATTTTGGGCCAGTCTCTCTTTACAGGAGTGCTATGCATTTAACTAACAGGAATGTCTGCTAATAAGCACGCCTTTCCCCGTATCTCCTCGTCACACTTGGTCACTAGCTCTTTGCTGCAGTGAAAAGCAGAATGCGGATGGAGCCACCTGTAGTGCCGAGTCCAGCAGAACGGAGGCGGTCAAAGCTGGCGCAAAGTGAAAAACAACAGGGCAGAGAGCAGGGTGGGTGTTACAAACCGGTTCAAACCGGCACAGGACTGCAATGTTATGATTGGTTATTTCATTCCATGTTTTCCTTGACTCTATTACTCTGCCAAACCACCAAGAGTGAAATTTGGGAAAACCGAGATTTCGGAGTGGTTACCTGGCCTACCTGGTCTTTGCTCTGGCTGTCCTGTCATAATTCTCTTTCCTCAGGGCTCAATGGCCAGACCCTCCTGAGTATTTTTGAACCTGGCATCTCCAGGTTCCTCCAAGGCCTCTGCCTTGGCCTCTCCAAGTAAATGTACTATTGGTGTTTTCAAAGGTCTCATTACTCCCCCAACACTACAACAGCAGGAAGACATGTTTTTCACCAATCTTGTACCCATACAAGTGAGCCTGCTGAGCTGTCTATAAACATTTGGCTGCCTGGTTGTAGGTTTCTGCATCTTTATGGTCATTGTTAAGGAAGTGAGATCTCTCATGGGTGAGAGCTGTGATAAACTCTGCTAGGAAACTTCTTCCCAAGAGACCCCTTGGGCCCTTGCAAAACACTCTAGCGCTGAAACACCCTGGAGCAGCATAACTTCCCATTCAAAAGCTGAACCTGCACTAGGGAGATGGTTCACCGTGTAAGAGCATCAGTTGCTCTTACAGAGGAGTAAGCTCAGTTCCTAGCACCCACATGGAGGCTCCCAACCACCCACCTGTGACCCCAGATCCAGGGAATCACTCTCTCCTGGCATCTCTGGGCATGAAGGTAGGATGCATGCATCCATGCCAGTAGAACACCCACACACAAGTTACAAGTTAAGGTGCTGGAGCTCACTCAAGGGTGAGGGCTCTGTGCTTCCACAGAGTGGGCTCCCCAGTCAGCCCTGCGCTTTGCCTCCACGGGGCTGGGGGAGAAATCCTGTTCCCTTAGGAGCATTGCTAAGATGCCTCTCACCCATTGGTAAAACTCTGAGCATCATGCCCATTCACCAGCTACATCCACGGGAAGACCCAGGCTCCTTCCCAGCGAACCTTACAGAAACACGGCTGATTTGAGCGCAGCTCAAGGGAGCGAGGACCAATTGCTGTTTTACATAGTAGCAAAGCTATTTTCATTCATATTTTAAAGTGTGAAAATAAACTAAATGTAGAACCTAGTTTCTTTCCACATATATTCTCCTTTTGGGTGGACCCCGAGGGCACGGGCTCTGCTCTGAACTTCTTGCTCTTATAGATTTTGTAGGGATGACATTTATCTTGCATAACTTGATGAGGCTCTGCTCTTTCCTCGGGGTCGATCCCTGGGCACAGAATTATTGGCTCTCCAGGCATGAACTTTGAAGAGGACACATTCCAATTAACGAAACAGCCTATCTATCTGTCCTTCCCAGTTCCTGACCACGTGCCTTCACAGTACAGTCACACGTGATGACAACTTACTGTTGCCCCCTCTATTCCTGCCAGGACAGACACTGTGCCCAGGCAAAGCTGGGGACGGGAAAGAGGAAGGCTTAGGAGTTGAGTTTATAAAGGCATAGGTCTTGTTTGAACCTGAAAAGTTACTAAACATATCACAAGCATGTTCCAGGTGAACTCAAAATCAGTTCTGCCAAGAGTGAGCGGTAAGCTCCATCCCCCTCATCAGGAAAGGGCTGGCAAGTCCCGAAGGCTTATATAGCTGAAGGTCAAAGCAATTTCCAGGAGCGCTATGGGCTATTTCAAGCTGGCCACTCTTGGCACTGCTGGGGAGGCTGCTAGCTCTCAAGTCCAGAGGTAGAAAAGGGGGCAAAGTGAGTTCAAGCCGCAGGGCTGGCCAAGCATGGCACTCAGTAAACAAGTCTTCTCCTTGCTTCTTACTGGGCAGTCTTTTCTTCCTCTCCGCCCTGCAGTCTCACAGGGACAGTGGTGGTTTATGTCAAAGAAGAAAGATGACACATTTAAGAGTCATGGCAGAAATAATCGAGACATCCTCTGACCAGTCACTGAATCCAAATGCTAATTTGGTGTGACTTGCCCAGAGCTCCTGTTTAAAATGCACATTTGTAAGGAATGGGTCTGGACGGAGCTGGGGATTCCATATTCCTACTAAGTATCCATGTGGTGCTGAGGCTACTGGTCATGAGGTGCATTTTGAGCAGCAAGGCTCGTAGAGCGAGCTACATGATGCAGGGACCAGTGCAACCTGGCAACACAGGACTCACTCAGGAAGCAAGCAAGCGCTGTTTGGGCTTCTGCAGCCCTCTCTGGACTCATTGTGGTGCTTTATTTATTTATTTTTCCATTAAAATTTTCTTTTACTCTTTTTAGCTAAATATTTAATGTCCCCCTTTCCCTCAGGAATTAGTGACATTCAGGGAGGTCTGGGAGTCGCTCTGGTCCTTGACTCTACCCCACCCACAGCCAAGCCCTCTGAAGACGGTAACAATGATGAAGGGGACCAGGTAGTGGCAGAGCTATCTTCTCAGGGAGGTGAGCTGAGGAGAGGCAGCATGTAAGCAAGACTTTTTAAGACTCTGGCATAGTTTATCAGATGTAGCTCACAAAAACCACATCCAAAGACAAAACGTCATTAAACCCGGAATGTGTGGCTCCCACCTAAACCTATAGAGCCACACACTGGGGCCCTAATCCTGGAGTTCCTCTTTAAAGTTTTTTTTTTTTAAAAAAAAAGAAGAATCTTTATTGTCTCTGTTGGTTTTAAATTAATTTTCTCTTACTAGACTTCAAGAGAAGTTCCATGCATATAGAAAATAGTACGTGTGAGACACACACGTGTCAGGAGCAGCTGCACTGTCGATAGTCTCTTAGGGCAGCTGGAAGCTCTCCCTCCTCCCAAGGGTCTTGCATCACAGAGCAGGAATGACACCCTTACTTGCTTTAGACTAACCTTTGTTTTGGCTTCACCTCCATCATTTCCTAAGGTGCAATGTTTGTATTTTGATGTGGGATTCCCCTCTGTATGCTGTGAATACCATATAAAGAAACTGTATGCTGTGAATACCAATAAAGAAACTGTCTTAGGTCTGCACAGGGCAGAATGGAGGTGGGGGGATGTAAACTGAATGCTGGGAGAAAGAAGGCAAAGTTTAGAGAAGTCATGTAGCCCCACCAGAGACAGATGCCAGAACTTTACTTGGTAAGCACAGCCTCGTGGTGATACACGGACTAATGGAGTTGGGCTAATTTAAGATATGAGTTAGCCAAAAATACGCTTAAGCTATTGGCCAAACAATATTGCAAATAATATGGTTTCTGTGTGATTATTTCGATGCTGAGCAGCCGGGAACGAACTAGCGGCCTCCTACAACAGTATATAATATATGTAACACGGTAGGCATGGGAGATGCAGAGAAGTATGGGGGTCATGGAAAAAATGCTCCCCTATAAGGATCACAGTTGCTGTTCTAGCTCTACTCTCACCAGCTACGCCGCCCTCAGCCACCTCCAGATTTTACATTTAAGTGGCTTCATTAGCTGAGAGCCTCCCCTCACTTCTGTGAACATGTGCAGGACTTGTGTGCAGGACATAGATGCATTACAGAAGAGCCTCTCTATGCACAAGCTAATGAGCAGCAGCAGGATCCCATGCACAGAGACAACTGGCTAGGAGTCACAAGCGTCCCAAGTATTACATGATTGTAGGCAAAGGCATCGTGACGTCTCTTTGCTCTCCTGCGAAATACCGAATGATGAAGATTCCAACACCTGCACACCCCGTGGAGATGTTTTGAAAATGAGGTGAAAACACAAGGCCAGGGAGAGGCACTGAGCAAGCAGAAGCAGTGCATGCAGAGCTCAGCTCGTGACAGTGTGATCAGGATTCCTTCCGCTCCTGTGGCCTCTCCTGGGCAGAGATACCTTCCCTGTGGAGGCGATGGCTTGATGGTGCTGAATTTTACCAGGAGAGATGTTTTCCCCTCACTTCGTCCTCCAGAGTGACCTTGATCATAAAACCCAAGCCTGCACCTTCGCTGCCCCCCCTCCAAAGCATCCTGCACGTGGGCCGGAAAGAGCTGATACAGGCACTGCAGGAGTAGACATTTTGGCTGCAATCTCACTGATGCACCCAGGACATTGCTTACTCAGGAATCCTTGCAGACACAGCCTTGGGTGTGCCGGTCTCTTAGAACATTTCCACCTAACCCCCCTGAAGTTCCCAAGGTATAGTCAGATACTAGCAGTTGCTTGACAGAAATCAGCTTTTTGTCTAAAATGTTAAAGCAAGTCCTCATGGCTCCCATTCTCCTCCTTTTTTGGAATGGGAAAGATAGAACAGGGTCTGTATTTCTGAAAAGGGACAGGAAATCACCGCTTTAGAATGTGCAGGCCATACAATCGCTGTCGTATTCATTCATCTGTACTGTCCTAGCATACATTCAGATGTAGGTACAAGTTCAAGAATAAACATTGCTATGTTCTAGCAAAATTTCACTCACAAGAACAGGCAGTGAGCTAGGTTTGGCCTGCTGGCCACAATTTGCTGACCTCCGACCTCAGTGATGGCAAATCATCATAGTGTTGGCTGCAGAACTCCTCCAGGCAAACACTTCATTTAACCAGTGGTTGAGACTGAGGTAAGGAGAACACATGAGACTTGCCCAACACTGCAGAGTCAGAAAGGGAAGAGTCTGGGCTAGAACCACAGTTATCCAATTCCCCCAAAGAGTATTCGTTCCAATTCCCTCTTTATGGATTCTGATGTAGTGATTTAATCAAATTCAGATCATCCGACAAAAATCCTACTTCAAAGGCTGAAATACGGGCAAAACATCTGCCACCTCAGCCTTGCCCTCCCTGGTGGCAAGCCACGAGCTCTTCCCAGAAGGCCCCTGTGTCAGTGGGGAACCAGTGGAACTACTCCACTCTGCTGAGAGGAGTAGCTGACTCCAGCTTTGGGAAGATTTTTTTTTGAGCTTTTCCTATAATGATAGTGAATTTAGAATAGCGATAAATCTGCCCAAAATTGGCAAAGCAGGCTGCTGCCTATCTTTGCTGTCACCCCAATACCCCAAAGAGGGAAAGCACTGCTCAGAGCTACCCTCGAGGAAGAATGGATGTGCTGCCTTGGTTGTAGACAACCTCCAATCGTGGTAGAAAGAATACTCTTTGGGGGAATTGGATAACTGTGGTTCTAGCCCAGACTCTTCCCTTTCTGACTCTGCAGTGTTGGGCAAGTCTCATGTGTTCTCCTTACCTCAGCTTTCTAGACCAGCATAAAGCTGCCTCTTTCAAGCTGTGCCCTTCCAGGTGACTGACGGTGGCAGAAACAGAAAGCTGGCCCTGAGGTCTTTTAGGACAAGTGAGGGCTCTGAGCTCCCCATGGGTCTGGATGGGGTCTGTCAAAGTTGCAGTTCTGCTTAGCTTCCCATCTGCCTCGTCCTGTGTCCCTTCCTCTTGTGACTCCAAGGATCAAAGACACTCCCATAGGAATGTCCTACCCTGTCCACTTTGTGTCAGAGGTTGCGTCCTGCAGAAGCTAGCTCCCTAAACATGGCAACTGGGTTAAAGGAAGTAGGGGGTAGGGACTGCAGACAGGTGTCTGGAGATTAAAAGCAACAGTAAAGAGGATGGTGTCATTTCTGCCACCCGTATCCATTCCAGCTCTTTCAGACAATTACGTGTTGACACAGAATAGAAGCCACCAAATAAGGAGGTCGAAGGCAGCCCTGGTACAGTAACTATGTCAAAGTCTAGCACATTAGGAGTCTTGGAGAGAAAAGCCAACAGGAGGAAAGGGAATTAAAATGATCTAGGTGACAACAATCGCCAGTGCCTTTTACTAACTAGGAAGGACCTGAGACGCAGCAGATGAGTGTGTGGGTGGGGTCAGAGGACTGGGGTTGGAGTCCTGACTCTGTGACTCGGTTTCCTCATCTGTGCAAATAAAGTTACCTGTTAGGATTGTGATAAAACTTATACAAGTCTCTCCTTGTGTGTACATTTGTGTACATTATTGTTGGTAAAGGCCAAAGAAAAATTTACACCACTTCCCTCATCCCTAGGGCACCCGCCACTGGGCACCTTCTCAAAAACAAATAGCACCCCAGTGTCTATACCAACATCAAGTTGTTGGGGGGGAAGTAGGTCAGCCTGAAAAGTAAACTTGCCTGCCATCTCAAAGGGGCGATGGTAAATACGAGAAGACAGAAAATGCATAAACTGGTTTTTACGTGGATGTTTCCCACCTTAAGCTTTCAACTGAATCTTATAGAGGATTGAAAAGAAAAACAGCACTAGTTAGGGCTTTGGGAATTTTCTTCCCTCTTGAATCTACTAGACGTGACTTCTAAGACTAGCTTGTATGGATAAAAAGAGAAGAGAAAATTCCTGGCTTTGGATTAATGCCTTGTAATCAAATGTGGGTACCAGACAGGGAGAGATGGGGAAGTCAGACTGTAACTTCTCCATCGCACAATAGCTAGTGTGTGAGAGTTCAGGGTTCTATTCTGCCAGTGTGGACACACTTAGCTTTGAAGACTAATCCTGCTCTTCTGGAGCCTTGGGTTGATTAGCTGGAAGACTGAAACAAAAATCATGCCATTATCTCCCTCTCTTTCAGTTGAAAAAAAATCAGTCAAGTCAAACATGTCCACTGAAAAACACAGAGAAGGCAAGAAATCCAGAGAGAAAGCACTTGGCTGTTTCTAGGGTGTGCATGCGAGGGTGTGGTTACGTCAAATATTGTTTTGCATGCGTCATTACTTTTATGACACCTTTCTTTCTGTGAGTATGCAGCTACATCATGCTGCACAGAACTTTGGTTGGAGGTGTATTAGCCATAGTTGCTAAGCATTTCTTGTGACCCTAGTTATCTGCTGGTATATATAACTCTGTGTACTTGTGCGTGTTTATTTTTACACATGACTCTGAGATAAATTTAAGTTTTTAAGCAAAGGCTGTCTAGATCAAAATATTTAATTCTTTTAAGTTATTATAATGTATATATGGAAAGAAAAATATTTTTCTAAGTTGTGGATATCAAAATTTGAATATAAGGCACTTCTATTAAGATTTGGCTCACCAAAAATGTATCCAATATAAGTGCTTTTGAAGGCCTTAGCTAGCAAAGCCAGAATATCTGTCCCTGGTTTTGAATCCTCTTGGTTCCTGAGGTGTGGTCCCAGGCATCAGCAACACTAGTCAATAATATAGCCTCCTGGGCTGCTGCTGTGTCAGAGTCTCTCGGGGGAGGGGTGAAATAGCCATCTAACGGGTCTGATACTCTCAGCAGAGTGAGAAACACACTGGCGCATCCCATTGGCTTCTCACTGTGTGCTCAGTGTATCTTGTCGGGGTGCCAACATATCTATCACCTGGGAGCTCCCTGACAGCATGAGCACCAGGGCCATCTGACACTCCCATCTGTACCCTGTGATGGCTTTGTATCAACAAGTGGTCCACACGCGTTTCAGAACGAAGCAGCTTTCAGTTGAGCGTAGCTTTGTGCATGTTTCTAAGTTTCCACACGAAGCAGTGTAACACTGTGATCTCAACCAAACGGAGGGAAGCTGTGGGACAAGCACACTGCTAGGTGTGTCTGGTGTGGTGTTTCCAGAAAGGACCGACAAGGGAGAGAACGAGGGCATCCAGGGTGAGCAGCACCTTCCATCAGGCTGGGAACCTGGGCGGAATGAATGGAAACGTCTATCAGCCAGCACAGACACACTCCACTCTTCCTGAACAAGAGTGTCTACTGCTGCTGCTCTCCCAAGTGCAAACTGCAGCTTCTCCAGCCTTTTCATGCAGGTTCCCAGCAACAGCTCCCCAGGGTGCTTGCAGGGTGCAATGTCACCACCCCACATCCCCTATTCCTAGACTTTTGGTTTCTTCGACTGCAAAACTATTGCGTTCTTGGTAGACAGCCACTGTTCAGTTCACCTATCCAGCCTCTAATCATGTAAATCAATCCGATAAGCCCATGCATATATGCATGCATGTATACATGTATGTATGTGAATGTAAGGATGTGTGTACATATGAATGTGCATGTATACATACATATGTATGTGTGTGAATGTAAGGATATGTGTACATATCTATGTATGTGTGTCTGTTTCCTATTTTTTTCATGCTTCTAGAAGACCCTAATGCATAGTACTTTTAAATAACTGGATACATTTGTTTTACTGGATGAACCACAAGTGATCTCAAGAAAAAGCAATCAGTATGGTGACTCATTAGTACTAGAAAGAAGAGCTTATTATTCTCCCTTGAGAGACCCTATCCTCCACAGCTCAAATGGCCAGGTTAGCCTGCTGACTCACAAGGAGAACTGTGAGTCAGTAATTGCCACGGTCGGATGACTCAGATACTGGATCACCTCTGGGCTGAGAAGATGCCCGGCAATCTGCATTTCTACCTGCTCTCCTAAGCTGGATGCTGTGGGAATCCAGTCTCAGCCGAGCACTGAGCAGGACAGGCCCTGGGCACACTCCATGCTGGGCATGCCCCTGCCCCTGCTGGGGTCCCCTAGGTGAGTGAGAACACAGCACAGCCACCCACTTCACTCAGTGTCCATCTGCTATTACTGTGTGAAGCACCTGCTCCCTCTGCAGTCGGCAGCACGGAAGGCAAACTATTGACTACTTAGCACCACAGTCCTCGGTTTCTGCAGGAGTCAGAAGAGGACAGGCTGTCATAAACACTGCAAGGCGTCTCTGAGTCCGCCTACCTACATTCTAGAACTTTTAAGTTCTTTGTTGACTACAACAAAAGTCTTTGCTATAGCAAATATTTCACAGTTTTGGCTTCATGTTATTCCCTAACTGTGATCTAGGGAAGGAAGACATTATTTCTTCAGGAATAAATGAAGCTGATTCAGCAAGATGGCTCAAAGGATGAAGGTGCTTACTGTCACATAAGCCTAGAGACCTGAGTTTGATCCTCAGAACCCACTTAAAGATGAAGGGAAAAGAACTGTCCACAGAATTACCGTTGGGCCTCCACGTGTGCTCTGTGGCAGGCTCCCACCCACATGACAGCAATAGACACATTTTAAAGACTAAACATTATCTACCTAAATGAGCCATCATAATCACAGGTTTAGTGATCCTGGCAAGAGAACCAAAAGGAGTGTGTTCCGATCTCAGCAAAGACTGCCTGTCTCCTGTCCCTGAGCTATCTAGATAGGGGCCACGCTTCCTCCACTGCTCTGTGGCATCGCAGTGAATTGTGAGGAAGTTCACAAGCATTCACAGCACACACATTTCAACTGGGGGAAGTTTTTTTTTTTTAAAGTAACTGCACTTGAGAAAATGGCCACCGACTATGCTTGGGCTGTGACTTGTTTTTCCGCCTTCTCTTCCTCTTCCTCTGTCTTAATCCCACTCAGAATCACCCAATCTCAAAAAAAAAAAAAAAAGAATCGCTTTCCTTTCCTCACTAAAAATTCATCCTCCATGTCTAAAGAAACACTGGCATTCCTTGTTTAAAAAAAAAAAAAAAGACCGACTGGGTGCTCTCTGGCTCTCTGGCCACTCAGTGGTGTCCCATGTAAGAAGAGGACCTACTGGGTACTCTCTCGTATTGTTGTATGGTTTGTATTGTTCCAAATTGCCCCACATCTAGTGCATTATACAATCCTTGGACCTGCTAGACCTCCCTAATATTTGGTTTTGAGAATTAAGCAGAGATGCAATGCAGGTTCCAAGGAAGACTTGTGTACCTTACATGAGGAGATGTCAGAAAATGAGCCTGTGATTCTAGTACATGCTCATGCTCCACTGTGGGAATTACCAATCTTATCAGCCCATGATGCTATAATGGAGAGTAACCGATTGAACTTGGGGCACCTTCTCATTCAGGACCTCTGAAACCTACACAAACGTTGGCTCCCTTACCAAGCCAGTCACTGGTGATACAGAAAGGGAAATCTGCTAACTCTGCTCTGAGCCACAGAGAAGGTGGGCTCTGGAGCGTAACTGAAGTAGCACCTTCCAGATTTTCAGGGCTGTGCAGTGACAAGTTGCCCAGTAACCCTCAGAGAATATCTTTGTTGTTCTTTCTTGTAGATGACCAAGAGATGTTCCTAGGGGTTTGGAAAGGATGCTGAATGTTCTAACATGCTCTATGGACACCTGGGCACTTCCAAAATGTGTGGGCTGATGGTGTACATGAGCAGAAACATGTGAATTCACAGAAGTTTCATGGGGTTTTGTGTTGTTTGTTTTTTGTTTTTGGATTTAAATTATCTAAATTTAAATTATCTCTTGGATTCCAGGGACACTCTGATATGTATTAATGGCCACAGTGACTATTATTATAGACAATGAGCTGCAGTAGGCAGAGCCGTCTTGGGTTCTCATCCCCTACAAGACTAAAGAAGAGATTGCTTTGTTTCTTTAATGTCAGAGAAGCACCCAAAGTCCCGAAAGTAGTCAGTTTCATATATATAACAAGGATGGTTCTGTGAGTTCCCTCTGTGGACTGGTGATTTCAGAAGCATAAGCTCGCATCATCTCAGTGCTTATAGCTACATCTCAAAGCCCCCTCCCTTCTGAGTAATAGCCACTGTTCAACAGAGTAAGGTGGGGGTAGAGAGGTTGTTCAGTGCATAAGAGTGCTTATTGTGTAAGCATGAAGACCTGGTTTCAGATCCTACACCCATATGAACACATGCCTATAACTCCACAGCTATAGGGTAAGAGACAGGAGAATTGTTAGGGCTTGCTGGTTGCCAGCCCAGACTGAGATTTAGTGAGAGACCCTGGCTCAAAGGAATAAGGCAGAGGGGGGTAACGCAAGGCACCTGACATCCTCCTCTGACCTCACATACGTGTATTCATATGCCACATACACATACACGCTGATGGATTATCTCCACTATCAGCTTGACACACCCGGGAAAAAAGGAAACTCAACAGAGAAAATGCCTATTCAGATTGGCTTGTAGGCATATCTGTGTGGCACTTTCTTGATTGTTGACTGATGTCGGAATGTCCAGCTCACTCCAAGCAGTGCCACCTGGGGCAGGTTGCCATGGGGGAAAGATTGGAAGACCAGAGGACTAGAAAGTTTAGAATGTCTCATAAAAATGACAGGGAAGTACTTCTATGATATACCCGTACAATAATCTGCCTAAACAAGACCTGAGCAATGACAATTATCAATAGACATGGTAACATGGACAGGGCTTATTTCACTGTACCCCCAATTGGTTATCAAATACCAAGTAGTCTGACTTAAAACCATATACATATAAGCAACACTAATCATACTCAGTAGATTGCATTTACATATTTACATATAACTGACAAAGAAAAAGAGGCCATGAATTTGAGGGAGAGCAGGGGTGGGTAAATAGGTACTGGAGGGAAATGGGAAAATTATGTAATTCTGTTTTACTTTTCTCCATGGCTCCTGCCTGTTCTTGCTTGAGTTCCTGCCTGGCTTCCCTCAATATTTGACTGTGGCCAGGACACATAATCCAAATAAACCCTTTCCTCCCCAGGTTGTTTTAGTCAGTGTTTTACACAACAGCAGAGACACACCATAAGCAAACACAAGGAGGCTGCCAGGGATGCGAGGCATTTTAGGCAGCAAGCATCAGCAGTTTGTTTGTGGTCCACTCTGAAATGCTTCACGACCTCTCTCGGCAGACACTAGAGCACTCTAATGCACGAGCATCCAGCTTTGATGAACTTCTTCAGTCTTGCAATTAGAGAACTTGGAAGTGGGCTATTAGAACTTCATAGATTATGTGACTTTTCTTTGACAATTTAACGTAAGCCAAAGGTTTAGGTGAAAGTCTAAGTTTGAGGTTTGCTTGGTCTACATAGCAAGTTCCAGGACAACCAGGGCTACAAAGAGAGACCCTGTCTCAAACAAACAAACAAACATTTAAGTTTGCTATTGTCTTCCTAATCAAGGTGTCCAAATGTCTAAATCCAGGCTTAAGAGTAGGTTCATTAATTTTCTGAGAAATCACCATATTGATTTTCAAAGCAGCTGTACCAGCTTACACTCCCACCAGCAATGCAGAAGTGTTCCCTTTACCCCACAACCTCTCCAGCATAAGCTGTCATCAGTGTTTTTGATCTTGGCCATTCTTGCAGGTGTAAGATGAAATCTCAGAGTTGCTTTGATTTGCATTTCTCTGACGGCTAAGGATGTTGAAAATTTCATTACGTGTCTTTCAGCCATTTTAGATAATCCAGACCCAGAAATATAATATGTACTCACTCATAAGTGACTTTTAAACATAAAGAAAACCCAGCCTACAGTTCATAACCCCAGAAAACCTAGGCAACCAAGAGGACCCTAAGAGAGACATGCATGGATCTACTTAGGAAGGAGAAAAAGACAAGATCTCCTGAGTAAATTGGGAGTGTGGGGGTCATGGAAGAGTATGGAAGGGGAGAGAGGAGGAAGGAAGGGAAGGAAGCAGAGAAAAACAAACAAAAGATAGAGTAGGTTCACTAGAGGAAAAAACAGAGGTGGTCTCTACTTTCCAATGCTGGGATGATTATGGTGATGATTTTAATTGTACATATTTATGTAAATTACTATAGTTGTTATGGGGAATATTATGGAAGTACCGCAAAAAACTATTTATGATCCAGCTATTTCACTTCTGGGTGTATAGCCAAAGAAAATACAATCTGTGTATCAAAGGGATATCTGCATGCTCATGTTTATTCCCATATTCATTTTAAAAGTGACATGAGGCTGGAGAGATGGCCTTACAGTTTAGAGCACTGGCTACTCTGGCAGAGGACCAGGGTTTGATTCCTGGCACCCACATGGCTGCTCACACCATCCCTAAATCTAGTTCTGAGAGATCTGGCACCCTTTCTGGCCTCGGTGGGTATTAGGCACACACACAGAATACAGACATATATGCAGGCCAAACATTCATATACATAAAATAATTTACAAAATTAAAAGTCAACTTGTGTACATTCACGTACACAGTGCTTTTTAAAGTCAAAATTAACAATTTGAAGAAAGAAAAGTTTTCTAACTGACCTGTGAGCTCCAGTCCCCCAAATCAACTACATTTGACATCTTTGGTTTGTATTATTTGCTCTTTTTTCTAGTTCACATGCTTACAGACCATATTTTAGTTTTCTTTTTTACCCTATCTATGAGCCTTCTACTCTCCACTTGGGGAATCTGAATTTTCCTTTTCCTTCCTGTCTTTGTCCATTTTTCTCTCCCTGTTCCTTTCTTTCCCTCCTCCCTTCTCTTTTCTCTACCTTGCCAATAAAGTTAGACCACAATTTTTGAAATTCAAATCTTTAAATCTTTATGATCAAATCAATGCAACACCTGCAATGTGTGGAGGTTACATATCCTTTCTAAGTTCCTGTTTTTGCTTTTCCTGTAGTTAGTAATTGTCGTGGTGCTTTTACATTGATTTGTTTCCTGGTTGCTTCTCTCTAATCCATCCCTAAACTTTCTAAGGGGGCTCTAATCCATCTCCAAACTCCCGCGATAGCCAGATCCGTGATTTTTCATCAGTTCCACATCTCGTTGGCAAATGTGCAGTCAGCCTTGAAGTCCTCTGGCCCCGCCCAGTCTGAATGGATTGCTTTCCAGGCCTGCTGCTCAGCTGCCACCCAGAGACCTTGCTTTACTATCACTGCCTGAAGCCTTATATTCTTTTGTGTTGACCCCCCCATTACCGGTAGCCCCTGTCTTATTCTCTCTTGATCAACTGCTATATTTTCATATAGCATGATTTCTAGAAACTTTCTAAGAAAAGTCATGATACATAGATATTCTGAGACATACTTTTGAAGTTGCATGTTTGAAAGTGGCTCGAGTCCTCTGTCATGCTTGATGGTGGTGGTTTGAATAGGTTTTTTTTTTGTTAAGATCTATACTTGACTAGTGGTTAGTTCAGATTTTATTATCTTCTAGCCTCCGGTATTATTGAAAAAAAGTAAGAAACCATTATTTTTCCTGATACTTTTTACCTGATCTGCCTTATTCTCTCTATCAATTTCTTCTTTTCTGCTCTCCCTGAAATTTCTTTAATTAGATTCTAAATCAGTTCGATTGATTTCTTCTTATTGCTTATTTTATTCTGGAAATTATTCTTAATTCTAGTGACTTTTCCTTCCTGCTTTTGAATTATAATTTTAATAGCTTTTTATTATTGCATAGATATTCCTTTTGTTTCTGTAAGAGTCTCTTACAGATTTTAGGAATCTAGTGATAGGAGAATTTTCCTTCCATCCTTTGTTTCCTGAGGCTTTTGTGTGTTTTTGTTTTGACTTTTCTCCTGTTTGTTAGATATGAGGAACATTACATATGTGTGACATGAGGAACATACATATTCTGCCAGGCCATTCAAGTCTAACTGTTAAACTCACAGGCCATGTTAAGCCTTTCCTGTAAATTTGGTACAATCAGCTGACAGGTCTGCTCTTGGCCATGGAGTTGGGAAGACATCCACGTCATGAGAACCTTAGTCCAGTAAGAACTGAGTGTAGTGCTGTCCTCTGAATGGATCCGTGCGGCTCTGCTGGTGTTTGGAAGGGGCTAGCATGAAGCGGTGTTTTGGGTTTTTACTATCAACACCGAGTTCCCTTCTGTTTTCATCACATCTGTGATGTGGGTAAATGAGGCATGTCTTCCGTGTCCCTCAATCCAGAGCGTCTGTCACTTAGTGCCCCCATAAAATCTAGTCCTTGGTGTCCTCCTTTCCTGGGAGGGTGAGTGGGGAGAAAAGGAGCTGGAGTCCGTTGTTCTTTGTTCACACTGTCAGACAACCCTTCCCCCCCCCCACTCCTGCTCTCAGAGTAACTGATGCTTAAGTTCCCAGTCTTCCTGAGGGTCTGCAGACCACACTAAAGGTGTATCTCCGGCCCCTCTCTCCCACACATTTTGGGAGCTTAGCTTTCAGAGTTCCTTGCTTTCTAAATTAGCCACCATTCATCCATTTGCTTTCTAGCTTTTCCAATTCACTACTATATTTCTTCTACTCTTTTTTCCCTGTAGGTTTATGTCAGCTTTATCTTTTGACTGTCACTTTAATAGGGCTCCAGGCAGAGACCAATATGTGTTATGCTTACATACTTCCCATACTCATTTCTATAAAAATTATACTGTCTAGAAATGAAATTAGATGCTACTTTTTGTGGGGGGGGGCTGTCTTTTTCAAGACACAATTTTAGGTAGAAACACCAGTTTGTAACACAAGTAAGAGTGAAAGCATTTTGGTTAGAGCTGGTAAGCTATCAAGGCTTGCATCTGATTGCTCCTAAAATAATTGAATGCTGGCTAGGGGCCTCTTCTTCACCAGACACAGTATGAGTTTTTAGAAAAACACAGGACAAATGCAGTTGCTGACCCACACTGCTCACCCCTTTGCAAAACCTGCTGGAGAGGTCTGCATTGACGATTTGACATCTAATTGAGATACAGAGGGAAAATGACTTGGCCAAGGGACGCCTTCCCAGTCCGCTAGACCATGCCCAGGATGAGGTGCCCTTAACAAGTATGTGCAGGAAATCAGATCACAGGGTGACAGCCAGGAGGGAAAGTCAAAGAGCTGCTGGAACTATGGGTTGTGATGGAGATGTGGAAAAACAGCTCCTAACAGACAGTGGTGACTGTCTGTTTCCCCTACAGGAAAAAGCCATCCACGGCTGGTCTCTATAGTCTTGCCATCTCCTTTGAAGGGATTGCTTTTGTTTTTATAATTAACTTTCCTACAACATTCACTCAAATGTGAAAGAAAAAAACCCAGTCATTTTCATCTAGGATCTTGAAGAACTCTGTGAAAAATCTATTGTCGAAAGCTGAAAGTTATCACAGCTGCGCTTTTTGGATTAAAAAACAGAAGAAGAAGCAAAAAAAAAAAATAGGGTTTTATCATTGAAGCACAGCAATCCCATTTATAGAGACTGACAACACTAAAGACATTTCAGCTTTGTTTCTCAGACCAAATCTCTTTCAATAACTGACTGACCTTCAGAGCAACAGGCCTTTCAACTTCACTGAGCGTAATCCGCTTTGGCAGGACCAGCTGGACAGGACGATTCCTTTTCCAGGGACTCTAAACCTATTATGCACTGCCAGGCTACCATTTTGATCATAAAGGACTACCAAGTGTCATTCACTTCATCCTTGGAGACTGAAAGTCACTTGTATTAATAATAAAGGTTTCTTCCTAGAGTGTCCTGGCTGTTACGCCAGACCCTTCAAGGTCTGTCGCCCTCAGCCTCCTCCTCTGTAGAATACAGAATGGGATCAGAATATCTGTGAGGTTCCCACAAAGCTTTTGACTTCTTGGCTATGCAGTAGAAGTAGAAAGACCACTACAGCTTGGAATCTGAAGCAGCTTACTTACCTAGAGAGGTGCAACCCAGGACATTTTCCAAACACCCAACCAGGGCTTCAATATCACTGTCCTGTCAATGCAAGAAGAATGATTAATGTCAGAGGCATATTTATGCTACGTTTAGGCACATCACACATATAGAATCATTTGCAAAATTATTTTACAAGGCGGCTTTATTTTTTAAAGAAAGCTATCAGTCTCTCTCACAGACACACACACACACACACACACACACACACACACACACACACACACACACCTCTGTACCTGTGTAAATGTATGTATACCAATCTGTAGATGCCCTGCTTGTTCTCTCTGATGGGAAGGATGAAAACCAGCACTGTCAACAGGGGGCCTTAGTGTGGTTGGTTTGGTTTTGGGGGTGCAAGGCAAGTGCTCTACACAGAGCTCATCCCCAAACCTTACAAGTGGTTTCACCCCAAATCCAGGTACATGAGAGCTCTGATTTCATCTTTTGCTCTGTGCTTTCCAAATTCTCCATAATAATAAAATATGATTTTACTCTTCAAATATTCTAAATGTTATAAAAATAAAAACCAAGACTTTATTAATTAATAGTGAAGCAGGAATCTAGGGAAGATTTTTTTCTACATCTTTGGAACTCTGTGACCTTCAAGGAGTCATAAATCAAATAATTATCCTCCTCATTTACCTCAGTCCTCAAGGAAAGCCAGTTATCTCCCATGAGGGTTGGGGAGATTTTGAAACTGTACTAGATAACAAATACTGTCTTTGGTACAAAATAATCTGTTCTCCAGCCAGCAGGCTTCAAATAATACACAACAGCATCCTAACAAGCTTGGAAAATGGGGCCTCTTAATGATTTTCAGGTTCATGGCCACACTGAGGGTGGCTGATCATTTATGGATCACCTGCTTCATTTCAAGTCAAGCAAACACTTCACATTGCAGAAACTGCCTGCGGGCCTAGGGGAAGCCACAAAAGGGTGGCTACTCTACCACACCCCATAGGCCTGCTGGATTTCCTCTTCTAACATTCTCTCAAGTGTGGGCAGCCATTTGTTATGTATGTTGCAAAACTTAGCATTATCTCATGCTCACATCATATAGAAAAGGCAATAATGAGGAGGGCTTGCCTGGTTAGTGCTGCCCAGTGAGGTCAAATACCAAACAAAGATCTTTGGTGATCAGTCCAGGAATAGGGAGGGGGTATAGGTACCAGGCACTGAAATCAAAGAAGGTCAACAGACTCTTCCTTCTGTACTATCGGGGAGGGGGGCAACCCTGAGTCATAGACTCTGCAGAGTGGCATCCTCCACTAGAGGGGGCATCATCTGCATATCCTGCTGACACCAACCAAGGAAACCCAATAAAGTCACTGGTTTGGTGGAAGTTAATTTTGATTTGTCATTGTGACCTTAGAAGGAGGGCGCTGACATTTGCCTAGTCTCTCTCAAGGAGAAAAAATCTTGCAATAGATGCCAAGTGTACTTCTTTTTCCCTAATATAATACTTTTATTAATTATTTGGGAATTTCCTACAATGCACCCTGATCACATTTGCTTCCCATTCTTCCCAGGTCTACCCTCCCATTCTTGTGACCCCCCCCCCCCGCCCCAAAGAAAACTGTATCAATTACAATTTGTGTTTCCCAAACACTCAGTGGAACACAGTCAAGCTCCCAGTGTCTAGCACCTTAAAGAAACTGAATCTCTCCCATCCCCTCCCCAGATCTGCCAGAAGCCATCAACTGTGAAGAGTTACACTTCAGCATCTTTATCTCAATTTTTAAGGACTCTCTCCAGAAAAAAAAAAAGAAGCAGTCCTTTCAAGTGTAGCTTGTGTAGTTAACTCAAACTTCCTCTGTTTTCAAAAAACAGACAATTCACAAAATCAGCACCTGCATTTTTGTAATAAATGAAAATTAAGGAACAGCAAAGAGCTCACCCATACAATTCAAGAAATTATCACTTATTTGAACATAAGTGGTTCTGGAAGAAGCCCAAGAAGGGAATGCCAAAGCTTCCCGTGGGTGTCTCCTGTGGGCACACAGGCAGAGACATGGCCACAGAGAACTCTGTCAGGCTTCTGCAGTGTGGAGACTGGCTGTTGATGAAGATTTTACATTCCTTCTGTTTCACAATTTATTGTTGGTAGATTTAAGTAGCCTGAGAGAACAAATGCATCTCAGTAGGTGACAAATTACACGGCCACTAGCCTTTAGTCGTGAGGCCAAGTGCCTGGAAGACAGATTTTTCTAACGCTCTGGAAGTGGCAAAAGTGACTCCTTTTTAAGGGAATTTGTATGTTCTTCAAGTCTACATTTCAGGAGCCGCTGCCCTCTCCATAAACAGGAAGTGCCTTCGCAGCATGAAGGACACCCCCTACCAAAAGGTTCAATTCTGAAAAACTGCCCACACATTCAAATTTAAAATCAAGTGCACAGATTTTCTATATCTGCTACTCAGATACACCACAGAAGGTTTGATCTGCCTCCCTACAGCTGTGTGGCCCACAGCCACTATAAGCCATTGTAGCCAGGGAAGCCTACAGCTGTCATGTAAACCTCAGCAGATGAGGGCCAGCTTTTGAAGAGAGAAGACTTTCCAGACAGTTTAGGACATCAGTTCTATCAAAGTAAGGTCCATTTGGGGTGACCATGTTACACCATATCTGTTTGTGGAGTCATCTTAGATTTTCCCAGATCTAATAGTCTCATAATGGAGCTTCAAGTTTCCATGGCTACAGTGGGTTATAGTGACTGTGGAGCAGCAGCTGTAGGGAGGAGGGTTGAAACCTTATGCAGAGTACTTGAGTAGCAGATAGATATACTTCTTGCTTTAAGGAACTTGTGTCTTTGGCATTAATGTTTCTTGCTTTGGGGTTCACTCTAGGGATGACTTTCTGCTCTCAGTTCTAGTAGCATCAAGGTCAGCCACTCAGATCCTGTGACCATCAGAGCCTGAACCCTCTGCTGTGCCAGGCATGGGCTTACTGTGGCCTCAGATAAAAATTATTTATCATCAACTCAATTTGTAAAACTCTCCCCAACTGCTACTTCCTGTTCAACAACATGAACCAGAATTTATCAAGATATCTAAAAAGAATATGTCTAAGGGATTTTTTTTTTTTTTTTGGTTTTTCGAGACAGGGTTTCTCTGTGGCTTTGGAGCCTGTCCTGGAACTCCCTTGGTAGACCAAGCTGGCCTCGAACTCACAGAGATCCGCCTGCCCCTGCCTCCCGAGTGCTGGGATTAAAGGCGTGCGCCACCACCGCCCGGCTTCTAAGGGATTTTTTAAAAAGATGTGTGAGAATGTCCTATATATTATATACTATATCTGGGAGATGAATAATGTTCACATACATATTGGAAGTTCCAACACTTCTTCTAGAAAATAAAGGAAGAAAAGAAAAAAAAAAGATCAAATTTACTTATTACCTTCCCAGATCTAAATGTCTAGGAACCTAGACCACCATGTGAAAGTCCTGGGAACATTGAGGAATTCTCTCACAGACAACTATATTAACACCTTAGATTATACTTTGCAGAATTCCCAGTTGAAATCAGTAAACTGATTTCTATGAATTCTACAAGCTACTAGATGATATTATCAAGAGAGAAACAGAGAAAGAGAGAGAGAGAGAGAGAGAGAGAGAGAGAGAGAGAAAATTTTATGTGATGATGGTGAGTCCCAAGATCTGTAAGATGATTCTTCAAAATTAGAAACACAGGAAACTAATGTGCAGTTTCAGCAAAAAAGGCAGAAAAACATTCTAATTGAAAAGAAAAATGTATTCTTTGTTACTCGAGGGAAGGCTGCCTTTGTTCTATTTAGGCTTTCAGCTAATTGTTTAACGTCCACCCATAACTAGAGAGGGTAACATGATTATTTCAACTGCTCAATTAAATGTTAATCTCATCCAAAATACTTCTTCAGAAACACTTACACTAATGTTTGACCAACTATCTAGGCACTCTGTGGTTCAGTCAAATTGACACATAAATTAACATTCACATATTCTTTTCTTCTTCATTAAATATAATTTCAGTGTATTTAATAATTCAAAGTTATATTCATGAGGAATCTAATATGGACCCTAGCAAATATTTTTTAACAATCAAGACCTGGGAATTTCATCATCTCTTTTGTCTACAAGAACAAAATGCTAACCTTTACTTTTAAAATAATCCATGTATGTGTGTGGGGTGTGTGCGGCACATATGCGTGCATGTGTGGTATGTGGTACATGTGAATGTGTGTGTGTGTGTGTGTGGTGAGTGGCACATGTTCATGAGTGTGTGTGTGTGTGTGTGTGTGTGGTGAGTGGCACATGTTTGTGAGTGTGTGTGTGTGCTTGGGGTTGGGGAGATGGCTAACTGGATAAAGAGTTTGTCATGTAAGTGTGAGAACTTGCTGTCAAACTCCCAGAATCGATGTAAGACCGGACATAGGAGTGTGTGTCCACTACAATTCCAGTGCTCCCACAGCAAGATAGGAGGCACAAGCAAGAGAATGCTTGAAAGCTTGCAGGCCAGACAGCCTTTCATGCACAGGGGCAAACAATGAAAACAAAGATCCTGTCCCAAAAGAGGTGGAAGGCAAAAAACAACCCTCAAGATTACCTCTGACCTCCATATCAGCACTGTGGCACAAGTGCACCTACTTTCATATACACAAATATGCAAGAAGTGTGCACATCCCTGCACACACACATATAAATATTTATATGTACATATTAGCACGTACACACACACAGAGTGAGAGTTTCTATATATGGTAGGGGGCTTATATCTATATAATGTACATTGTCACCCTGAATATTGATATTATATGCTATATCATACTATATATTAATATTATAAAATATTTAATATTTAAATAATTTATGATATATTTCAAATGATAGCAAAAACTTCTTTTGTTACTGTTGCTATTCAAGAAATATTTGAAAGGCTTGCTTTGTAAAATGTGGTGTTAGAGGCATGTGGCAAATTATAAAACTGATCACATTTTCCCTGAAGCATTCTGGATCAATCACCATAGCATGTGAAACCTGTACACACCGGAAATGAAAAGTCCAGACTGAACACTGGCTTTGACTCAGTACTTTGCTAATTCTTTGAAACCTCTTTTCGGCGGATTTTTAAAAAGATGTGTACTCCTGAGCATTTCAATCAATTTTCTCATCAGCTTATTGTTGATACAACCAGAGCAATCAAATTTCTGAAAAGCACAAAATCCCCTTCAATAGGGTGGTCTTTCTGATGCAAAAAAAAAAAATAGTTTCTAACACAGGAATATTTTTCTTCAAGCATTACCGTTGGAATATAGCCCTCCAAAGACACTATGGACCAGTTTCCTAAGAATATTCACACGCAGAGCCCAAAAGCACACACAGGAGTTAAAATGCAGCTACCAAAAGAGATGAAGTTGTGTCCAGAGCTACCTGACACCATACAGCTCACCTTTTGTTCTGCTCAGTCTCATTACCTATTTGTTTGAAACAGGTTCTCACTCTGTAGCTCAGGGTGTCTTCAACTCACCAGGCAGACCTCTGGAGGGCTGAGGTTACAGGCATAGTGCTGTGGGAACTCCTTCAGCCAATAGCCTTTAAGATACCAGTCCACTTGGGCATGGACGCTTGTACTATAAATGTAGACGTAAAGCTTGTGCAACCTCTCTCTCTCTCTCTCTCTCTCTCTCTCTCTCTCTCTCTCTCTCTCTCAGCTGCTGGATTTGGTTCCTGTACCCTTCTTATGCAAAGGATTGCTGATCTATAAGTCTACCCCTAAATAAAGAACCCTTCGTTATACTCAATTCTGATCTAGTGTCGTACTTCTTTATCACATTCATCTATAGTATAAGCCTATTACTTAGAGGTAAGCCCCAAATATAGCCATTTGTGCATACTTTAAGCATTGTTTTAGTCAAATTTACAATTGAACATAGACAAGATGCAGTTTTGAAATGATGATCTAACAATAATGGAATAATCTCACTATATCAATATTCCTTCTAATATATATACCTTTAGTTTCTAGGTTCTAGTTGACACTTGCATGCACTAAGCCTGAGCAAACATCTTTACTACATGACTTTTTAAGCATTTACACAGTGCCTTCTTTCTCAAGAAATCATGCCCTCTCTGTCACTTTCTGGCTAGAACTGGATATTGTTTGTAAACCATCACTGGGAGGTGAAATGCGTGAGCAAGACTGCAATGAACTGGTTCTCCTACAAACTACAAGAAAAAGGTGAGCATTGGCACAACGCTGGACTTAGGACAAATAATATCAAGACTTAGAGAGACATGGACTCTGAAGCCAGCCTGCTGGAGTTTAAATCCCACCCTGCCATTATCAGTTTATATTTTGAGCAGATTATTGAGTGTATTCACGCCTCCATTCCCCTATCTGCAAAAGGGGTTGTGAGAAGAGTCAGATGCTCTAAAGCCCATAGGCCCATACCTGGTGTACATGGACTATGTGTTTGCTAAAAGGCTCAAAACCATCACTGCAACATCCAGAAGAGATCACAGCCCAGATTTCTGCTCAAACCGGTGGGGTGGATGAGGGCAACTGAAGATATGTCATTCCAAGCCAGTCTGTTGCCCAAGCTGTTGCTAACCCAAGACACTCCATTCAAGCTACAATTGAACCTCGGTGAAAACTGTGAAGGGATGATGGAAAAGAGGCTTTGCCACACCTATTATAGGACAAAGCAGTATGAACCCACTCATAGGAGAACCTAGGACCAAAGGTTTATGTGTTCACGCCTCATGTACTCAGTATGTGGATGAAGATGCAGAAGAAGCAACAAGAAGGTGGGCGTATGAGCCTAGGATGTTCTGCCTCCCCTCTTCCATCTTCCCCAAAGAAGACTCCTCTTGCTAAATGGATGAAAAGAAAACTCACCCGTAGGCTGGTTAACATTCATGTCGTTAAGAAGAATGTTGAGCAAGTTTGAAACTTAGGAGTCAGAAATGATAAACTAAGGGGGAGAAACTGTTTTAAAAATTAGGGAACTAAAAACAATAAATGCATTCCTTGATGAAACTGGATATATGGGTGAATAAGAGAGAGATCTAGGCATTGACTTCTGTAAAATGATAACTATATATAGTATTCTATCTTGTGCCAACTAAAGGTGGAATATTCAAGTGAATGAATGAACAGAACCCAGCCGCCATAAGAATTTAGTTTAGGATGAGGGTTTCTTGGGCAGACTCCAATGGCCCCTCGTGAAGGCGGATCAGATTAATACAGACCAATTGGTATAAGATGATACAACTTTAATGTAAATAGCACACTCACTCAACCGAAGTTTCAGCGATGCACCGAAACAGGAAAACGGAAAACGGGCTGAAGCGTCTGCGCGCCCCAATTTAAGTAAGCATTTGCCCGAGCCGTCCCGCCCCCAAAAGGCGGGCTCTCTCTACACCCTCGGAGGTTGTGTATCTATCTTTAGATATTCTCAAGAGCCTCCTGGGGGTTACTGTGCTTACTTATCCTTTACCTGGAGGCAGTGAAAACCCAACCATCTGTCTACATGCAGCCTCCTCTACACTCAAGGCTAGTGGGCTATGCCAACTAACTCCCAAAGGCATAGACATCCTGGGGAGGCTTGCAGCTTGTAGCTGCACACATGCACACATGCATGCACACACACACACACACACGCACACACACAAAACTTCACGGTTACAGAAGTGTTTTATATATTCCAGTGGCTAGAAGCTTCTCAAAGGGGTATTTGGATGTCTTTGTGGTATATGCCCATGTTCTCCATCTGTTAAACAATCCCGAGCAAGTTCAGCTCTGTAGATCTACACACAAAACAGATAGACCCTCCATGATGGCTCCACCACAGGGAGACCCTGACATGTTGTCATATTCAGTGGTCCTTGGTGCCAGTGGACATGCGGAGTTTAAGGAATTGGTTTCTTTTACTTGTTACCTGTCCACTTAGAGTCTATCCCACCCAGGGAAACAATCCCCAGTCATCTTTTCTACTAAGCCAAGGCCATTCTGGACCCACCTCTTCCAGAGAGATCACATCTTCCCAACTCTACAACATTCTGACTGGCCAGCTGCAGCCAGGAAGCAGCAGGACAGATGTGGCTCACGATAATGAATGCTGTCACCCAGCCCCAGTTCCTGATCCCCTCTTCAGGGCAGTATTGAATCAGAGCTGCTTTCAGGGAGACAAGCTCAGCAGAGATGGAGGCACACAGATCTCAGGTGTGCAATAGTGACTTCTCAAGAATGGATATGCCTGCACAGACACCAGCCAAAGTGAAGATACTCCCCAGCCCTCACACAGTCCTTCTGACATCCTTCCAGTTTGCCCTGCAATGCTGTCATGATTTCTGTCACCACAGGTTTCTCTCTTCTCCTCTCTGCCTTTCCTTTCCTCCTTCCCTTTCCTTCCCTTCCTTTTTTTCCTCCACAAAAGCCCCCCTTTTGTACCGGTGGTTTTGCTCACACTAGGCATGTGTTCAAACCCTAAGCTATGCCAGGCTCAGTTCTGACACATCTCAAGGCTTTCAGTTACTCTTCACTGAATTAGCCTCTCACAATCTTCTCTCTTCCTCCAGAGTTCAGGAGCCCTTCGTGGTACAAGCTATGGCCTCCTCATCACCTGGGGCTTCAGACATATGGGTTGCTCTCTCTGGCATATGCTCCTACTCCCTTTCCTTGTATCAAGTGGTAGGCACACTTTCATCTCCTGAGAGTTCTCCCTGACTCTTCTTAGCGGCCCTCTGCACAACACCCAACACCATTTTCCCTCCAAGCTATGCTCCTTTGTCTCACTTGTTTTATTTCTGTGTTTATTTTATTTATTTCCTGGCTGCCTGCACAACTGGATTCTACTCTGTGGGTATTCATCCATTTATTTGTCATTCGTGCATACATCCCCCCAATATCTACTGTGAATTTTCTCGGTGACAAATATTCTTAAAAGGTGCCATGAGTACAATACTTACCTTCTATCTCCCTAGAGTATGGACACAGACCTTAAGTGAAGGAACTAGCAAAGAGTAGTGACTCGGATGTTCAAAAGACTATAGAGAAAAAGAAAGCAGGAGGGCTGAAGAGTGAATGCTCCGGCTAGTGAGGGGGACTTGATTTAATGTAGCAGAGCCTCTACCATAAGATGACACATAGCAAAGACCTGAAGACAGATGGCTCTAATATTGCTAGTGCATCTTATGGGAAGGACATAACACGCTGCTAAAGACACACACGTCTGGTGTTCTCCAAGGAGGCAAGTGTGATTGTATTGGCTCAGTGGGGGGCCCTCAGGGACAGTAGATGGGGACCACAGTGAGATGATGGTGATGAGGGTGGAGGAGGTGGGGGAGGGCCTCTGTATAGACTCCGAGTGAGAGGCAAGGATACAGAGAAGAAGAGAGAGAGAGAGAGAGAGAGAGAGAGAGAGAGAGAGAGAGAGAGAGAGAAGAGAGAGCGCTTCACAAGAGCTTCCAGATGAAGTTACAAGGGTAGAGATACTAAGCTGTGATCACACGGTGTGCCACGAAGAAAAAGTCCATAGATTTTGCTGATAGACTGGATATGAGGGTGAGTGGAAGGAGGTGACTGGAGCTTGACTCAGGAGGAGCTGCAGAGGGGCCGAGGAGCTCACGTCCAGACACGCTGATTTCAGGATATCTATGAGCGGTCTTGGCTACATGACTAGGCACACAAGTCCAGGCTTCTAGGAAGACAGGCTGGTGACTGGAAGACCTATCAAGCACAGCGCATCACAGATAGTACTGAGCACATGAGTCTGAAATGCGCACAGGGCAGGGCTGTCTGTTGGCTCTCTTCCACACTCCCTGTACCTCCTCCACTGAGGATGTGATATGTAGGTGGACACACAATTAATAATCCACCTATTTTCTTTTCAGTCAGCTGTATTACTAAGCCATTGTCTACTATTCTGCAAACCATATCCACAATAGTCCTAAGTCACAGAAGAAACCTAAACGACATGGTGGCGCCTCTTTCTGCATACTCAAATTGCCTTGTGGACCTTAGCTGGGTCTCACTAGCAACTAGGCCCTTGCTCCATCCATAACTCACGGGAAGACAGAGGGTGCTGCTACCCAGAGCCAGGGCACAGAGCTACTGGCACTTCTGTGGAGCTGCTGTGGAATTAGGAGGCTGAGATCAGAGTTCCTAGCTCACTGGTGGGGTTGCCTTCTTCTCTAGTGTACTTGGTGACAGGTACACAGAGCCACATCTTCTAAACTCCAAGTGCTGGCTCCCACAACACTAAATGCCGCCTCTAAATTCAGAGCAGCTGACATGTGGCTGTCATGGGCCCACATTTCAGGCTAAAGTCCTCTTTTGCCCTGCATTATTAAAGCCTTCTAGCTGTAGGTGCCTCCTATGAAGGCCCTGGGTCCCTGCAAGTCAGGGTTTATGGGTTGCTTCGGAGTCTTGAAGCCATTCACGATCTCCAACCACAGAACTCGGGAGACATGGACTGCAGTTTGGAAATGTAATAGGTAAGGAGAAGAAACAACCAAGTGGGGCTGATGGACTGATGGTGTGACATCGACCCAAGACAGAGGGATAGATTTTTCCAGGAGCAGCTGAGACCTGACTCCCCCTGCTGCACCCCGTTCCTGGAGGTTTGGTGGTGTGGAAGAGGGACCTCCAGCCAGTCCCTCTGCCTGGTCTTTAACAGCTTAGTCTCTTTACCCAACACATGCCAAACAGTCTAGAAAGACAGGCCAGCAATCAAGGGAGTTATTGGGCCCAAAAGAAAAAGACTTTCCAACCCCAGAAGGAAGTCCTGAGACGCACATTTATTTTTGGCAGATGAAGAATCTCAAGGCCAGTTCTAGATGAATCCTCATTTAAACTCCACAGAGTGTGCAGCAACTTGGTCCTGTGTTTGATCCAGGATTTGAAGTCATTACACCACTACCCATTTTCATGCATTTTGGTGCTGGCTTTAGGTCCTAAACATCTCTTTTCCTTCTTGTTTACTAACTTCCTTAGTAATCCCCCAGCTCTAGAAACAGCCTTTCCCAGTGAGGTCTGGGGATCTCAGAGTGGCCAGCAGTGAGCTACACTTTGTACTGGACGAGGAACACGGGATGGAAAAGGAGAAGAACCATGGCATCAAGGCTAGACCAGGACAGGAGCGGAAACTGGAGCATCCAAGTCACTCCTGTGAACAGCAGTCGCTGAGGCTACAGAAACCAGTCACCCTGCAGGAACGGACCACCAAGATGGACCAGTCACCCTGCAGGAACGGACCACCAAG
>NW_004949131.1:1995338-2014832 GCF_000317375.1 Microtus ochrogaster
GACCAGTCACCCTGCAGGAACGGACCACCAAGATGGACCAGTCACCCTGCAGGAATGGACCACCAAGATGGACCAGTTACCCTGCAGGAACGGACCACCAAGCTGCTTAAACAACAGTCACTGAAGCTATTAAGGCCGGTCACCACACAGGAATGGCACACCAAGCTGGAAGTATACCTTACACTTTAGTGGGTTTGCCTGTGACACAGCAGTGCAGTTACTGGGGAAGAAATAGCTCAACTGCCTGCAATTGCACGACAGGCCTCTTAGAAATGAGAGTGACTTCTAATGTCAATGCAGGACAAAACATGTTGCCTCCTGTGTATGCAGTTTACTAAATTAGGTCATTATTGGAATGATTTTTAAAATAGAAGGCAGAGCAGTGTCCCTACTGAGGCTCAAAGTTCTAGCATCGTCTATTTGAAAAATCACAGGGGAAAATAATTTTGCATCCCTTAGCAGGAGAGAGTTGGGGCTTGTTTACTTTTCACAGTTCTGCACTTTCCCTAGAACTGGCATAAGGTCAGCCTTGTATATAGCTCGGCAATTCTATATAGTAAAGCGGGCCTTGGCTGCCTTTCCACTATTGCCTCTACCTGTCGTTTCTGTTACCACAGCTGCGCAGAAGATAGCCTGTGGAAACAGTGGCCCACTTGCAATAGAGCATCTTAGCAAGCCTCAGTTTCCTTGTGAGCTTCCTTACACCCCAGTCACAGAAAGATCAAGATCAGGATTCATCAGAGGGGTCAAAGGACATGGAACTCTAACCAGGAGCTTCCAGTCAATGTGGACTCAGAGCGGGTGCTAAAGCTGGGCCATTCCTGCCCAACACAGGACTCCTGCAACCACACCAACAGCAGCTTTACCCTGTGTGGCCTACCAGCCTTTCAAAAAATGGTATAACCAATCCATGCTTCTCTCCTTCCCTCCCTTCCTCCCTCTTTTCTTTCCTGTTTTCATCTCTTCTTCCCTCAGAGATGTCTCATAACCTGAGGATCTCCCACCTACTCCGCAGAGATATCCCTTACATCTCTTACCCTGCCCCATCATCTCTCCTAGAAGACCTCTGCTAGCCCAGAATATAAAGTACTGACCCATGAAAAGGCCACCCCAGGAACGTGGGCTGTGACCACTGTAGTAAGTATGAGCTGATTGAAGCACTGGCTCTCCGTACAGCAGAAGCTGTGACAGCAACCTCAGGACAGCCTGGCCCTCAGAGGATCCTCAGGACAGCCTGGCCCCAGTGTCCTCAGAGTACCCTCTGGTCTTGCCAACACTACAGCATATCTGCTTTTCCTAGTGCCACTGCTTGCTGGGAGAATGTCAAATCTAGAACAACTGGAGAACTTCCATATTAGCTGGAAATGCAGGCCTCTGCAACCCCTCACCTCAGGAAGCCAACACGAAGGGCCTGGGGAGCCTTTTAAGGGAAATTCACTGAGAGCCTTCGTTACACTCTTTCCCGAGAGAGCTATGGGTCACTTCTATCGAGTGCTTTTGCCAGTGTCCTTGGTCATTTATTAGTCTTGGAGAGGGAATGACAGTCCAGGCAGTAAGGGACATGCAGAATTAATGACAACTTGCACCAGTCTGCAGCCCTAAGGCTTGTCTATGAGTAACATGGGTTACTGCTCAGTGACAAGTCCCACGGCTGCCATAGAGAACCTGTTGTGACGGCAGCTGTAAACCCCACTCTCGTGAAGCTAAGAGCATGGTTCCAATCTGGTGACCCAGACGTCACATCGGAGCCATCAGCACGATAATGGCTTGTTATAAAGGCATTATTGATGCTTTGCTCAGCACAGTAGAGAGACAACAGTAATTGGGCGTTTCATTCAACTGCTTTGAAGGCAATGCTGCTTAAAGAGGCTGGCTCAGAGAACTTCACAACGAAGCCCGGTGCTGGTGTCTTTCAGACATCACTTCCTCCATCAAAAGAGGAAAGAGGAATCAGTTTGGATCTGGTTATGCACACAGAGTCCATGGGTATATTGCTACTTCAGCAGACCCTAGCATGTTCAGGAGTCAGGAGCAAAGTCGGGAAGAAAAGAAGCGATTCCAGAGACAGTGGCAAGCTTCACACACTTCACAAAGCTAAAAGTGACTGGGGTACCAGCACTGAACTCAGAAGAGCAACTTGTGTATTGTTGACACAAGGATCCTACAAGAATGGGAGGGTGCCCAGCACAGCCACACCCACCACCTCTGGAGAAAGAGAAACCATATCAAACGAATACCAGATTAAACTACAGCTGTGATTATCTGTCCCTATCACAGACTACCCTACCATAACCCCCACTTCCATCTCTGTCCGACCATGCTAATCTGCCTTGCAGAGTAGGGAAAGGCAATGGCCTGAGGCTGGCCACTCAGACTCAGAATCACAGCGTTGATCCCTCCCAGCGGTGCCACTGTAGGAGAGATACTTTTCTCCTAGACACTCAGTTTCTTCACCTGAAAACGGGAACAAGACAACATGACTCTGAGGGACAAAATACCACACATGTGAAGTGTCTTTGCATCTTATCACAACAGACTTAAAATCAATCACAATTGGTCATGTAACATGTCCAATTACATGTTACGTCAAGATACACGCCCCAGAGAGCAACATCCGACCCTTATATTTACCATCTGCACTGAGAAAGAAGAAAGAAAACATTAAAGACTTTGGGCAGTACATTTTAAAAAGCAAGATAACTAATTTTTCTAATAATGACTAAATTACTATGTATTTATTAAGTATGTAATTAAGATGTGAATCAGGATCTGATGTGATAATTAAGTCTGATCTGGGCATGACTGGAAATGCTTTAAGCTGATCTCTCCATCTACCCTTCTATGACGAGCCACTTTCCTCCCATTGTACAGATTAGCACACTGAAGCACAGTGAAGTGAAGTTCAGTAATGTGTACAAGGTAACAACATCCCATAGAAATAGGAAAGCCTACACTTATTTAAGGGCAATCTGACTTCCCACGAAACACTGTAATAAAAACTTAGCCTCTGGGGCTGGCAAAGTTCTGTTTCTTGACTCGGCTGGTATTTGTAACAGATTTTATTTATGTGTGTTCTGAATTGGCTTTGGTATACTTAGAACTATTTTAAATGATAATATTGGTAAGACAGAGATCCTCATTTGATGATCTGAGCAAGGACTGGGCATGTGTTTGTTTGTCACGTGTTCCACCCATAGGCATGGGGTGAAGTTAATGCAGTTATCACAATATTTGTTTAGATTCTTTGTAGTGATGATGCAAAAGCAAATGGAAATTATATTTTTAACTTTTAGTAATAAGTACATTTTCCCCAGAGTCCCCAGGGAGAAAGAGGAATGGGTGTAAGGAACAGATTTATCGCAGCATTTGGAACCCCACCTCTCTTCTGCCCTGCATTTTTACTAACGATTCTTTGTCCCTCTCCTCTAATATTTGTAGTTTATATTCTCCCATACTTTCTCTTTTTTCTTTGTTTGACTCTACTTTTTAAAATAATTTGCTTATTTTTATTTTATATGTGTGAATTTTTGCCTGCATATTGGAGCTGGGAACCAAACCTAGGTCCTCTGCAACAGTAGCAAGCACTCTTAATCATTAAAGCATCTCTTCAGTGCCAGCTTGGGTCTATGGTTGCCTTCTCTCTCTATAGAACTTGAGAGACATTTCTTATGGATTTTGCTTAATATTATGGTAGACTGCTTAGTGTTTATTCAGAATGTCTCTGTGGTTGGCCATGGTGGCACATTCCTAAAATCCCAGCACTCAGGAAGTCAGTCAGAAAGTTGAAGGTTCAAGCCCAGGCTTGAAACAATGAGAAACTGTTTCAACAATAAAAAAGTTGAATGACTTGTGTACAACTTCCTTTCCACTCCAGAAATCAAAAGAAAAAGGCACAAGCCAGTGTCATTTCTTAGCCTATCACAAACACTAGCTCAGGCTTTCTAATTAAGCATTTCTACCACTACAGCACCTACACAGAGAGAGCCAATGCTGCACCATACGATGGTCCCTTGGAGGCGCCATTGCAAGAAGCTAAAAAGAACATTCTCCAGTTTCAGAATCTTCCAAGTCTTAACTCCTAGATGGAATCCATCTTGATACATTTGTATTTGCACTGAATTTGTAAACAGGCCTAAAAACATGATTACAGGCAGGAAAGTGATAAAATACCCACTGTGCCTGTGAAAGCGACACCTCAGCACTTAGTGGACCACTGGATAGAGGAGCTCCTCAGTAGACAGACACTGTAGCGTGTGTCACACAGCCTGTCCTCCTGCAGTGAGTCCGCTAGCCCTTTCCCTCCCGACAGAGTGCGATCAGAGTCTAGTCATGGAGTCTACCTGCCTGCCCCCTGAAAGTAAAGACTTATTACACGGAGCCATTATGGAGTTCCTAGTACTCCTGGGCTCCCTGATACCAACTCCAGGTTCAAGACTTCCTCTGCTCTTTCTTAGCACAAGTCCAGTCAGCACCCCGGACAGCGACAAATCCTTCTGAGAGCAGGAGGTACCTGTTGGTTTGTTCTGTAAGCAGGTGGGGCTTCCTTGTCCGTCATTTCTCCCTCTGCTTCTGAGAACACCATTTCTTCCTCCTGCTCCTCACTCTCCTCAGAACAGGAATCAAATGCATCGGTATAATACTCTTCAGCAACCAGCGGGTCTTCTGGGATCCCTGAAACAGAGAATAAGCAGCAACTGCTGTCATCGGAATCATAACGGGGTAAGCTGGGAGCCTTGTGTATCCTCGGAGACTAGTGCTGACAAAGCTTCCTTGGAGCATGGTGCTGACTCTTAGCTTCCTGAAAGTGTCTGCTGGATATAGTCAGCACTTGGCAAAATTAAACCAGTAGAAAGAGGGACACTAACCTTTGAAGTTAAGAGAACAGAAGCATGGGACAAGAGTAAATAATCGTCTTTTTACATGAACCCTTATTAAAAATGAAGGGAGTCAGGGGAAAAATAAAGATAGACACCACAGCAAGGCCTTGTTATGCAACACACAAGACTTTGTGGCTGAAAGAATGGGAAGAAAAGTGTGTTAATATTCTTCTGGAAATTTCTTTTAAGAAAGAAAAGAAGGAAGGAAAGAAGGAAGGAGGGAAGGAAGGAGGGAAGGAAATGTCAGTAATGAGACAAAGTAAGATGGGTAGGATATTTAACAACGACATTTGGCCAAAATGAGGAAGATATCACAACTCTTTTCTAACAGGCTATGGATTCAGGTTTTTCAAATGGAGTTTGCTATAGCAGGCTATATTTACACCCACATAGGACATTTATTCAAAAGAAAAAAGAAAGGGAAAGATTGTTCATATAAGCTGATGCCAATAAATCTAAGTTATTTGGCATGGTATCACTAGTGACTAAAACAGAGTTGTACCCATAAGAATATCAACAAAGAATGGCCAAGAATGGGTTGCATGGGGCATGGCATTATAATTTACCAATGGGGACTGGTAATAGAGGAACACCTTTGGGTGTGAGAGGAGGAAATTACATAATGATACTCTACTGCGAGCCGGGGGAGGCTTTGCATCATTCTGACTTACCAACAGAATTATTCTTCTTACTTGCGACACAGAGTAGTGTTTTTAACACAGTGCTACTGTTTTCTATCTGCTGGGGGAGCATGGCATTCAGGGTAAGAGCACCAGGGAAGTGTGGCACTCGGGGTCAGAGGACTGGGGTCTGACTCCTGCCTGCTTGTGTATGAAACTCTGGGCAAGGTGATTACATTTACAGAACTCAGGCTTCCTCAGTAAAATTAATATACAGATACTTGAGCTATGCAACTTGCAGACTCCATCCTAAGGTGCTTATGGAAACATCTGTGTACAGAGAAATGTAACAGAACTTCTGCCCAATTTCTATACCTGTATAAAATGGGATTTTCATGAGTGGACTCCAGAATTCTCTGAAAGAGAACATTAGCTGTAGACTTATCAGCAGAAGAAGACTTAAAATTTTAAAATCACACTTCATCTTTCGCAGAGTTTGGCCATGCTGCCGTGTGCATGTGGAGGTGAGAAGACAATGCTCTCCTTCCAGTGTGTGGGCTGGGATGAAAGCTCGCCATCAGCAGCCCCTGCGAGCCATCAGGCCAGCCCCCAAAGGAAGACTTTACAATCTTCTCCTTATCTACACTTCCGCTGCAAAACAAACAAACAAACCCAAGAGGCTACATAGTGGGATCAAAATCAGTCCACTGACAAAAATTACAATATTCCCAACAGTCTTTGACAGTTTCTAGGGTAGAGAGCATATGCTCTGTCTAGCCAGGAGGAGCTGCACCACAGCATGAGACATCTATGAGAACCAGATCTGCTGAAGGACCTCTGGCTTCACCACCAAGCCTGTGCTGGGAGACCTGGTGGGCAGAACCGCATGCTTCTCACCTAACTCCCTGCTTGCTCCTTCCCCCACTGCACCCCGAACCCCCATCTCTGTCAAATAGTTTGTTCTCTCATCGCCTCTCCTTCCCCTCCTTCCCAGTCTCTCCACCTCTTCCACAGTTATTATTCATTCGCTTTTTTTGTGTTCTCCCCTTCTTCTCTTCCCCCTTTCCTCTCCCCTCTTCCATTCTTTGCTTTCAAACTTGAACAAAGTAAAGCACGCTCACATCACTGTCCAGTTTGCAGGGGTGTACTTATGCCACCTACACACTTAGGTGTTTGCCACTCTAGTCAGTGCTTCAAAACGCTGTTGGTAACTCACGGGAAGTGACTTCTCAGTTTACAGCTTGAAACACACTGGTTTAGATGCTGGCTTCTGCACCAAAACAATCTACACATCTATCCAGACTAACAGTGGCTCTACAAAACTGGGTACCAATTTAACTTTGTGCAGTTCGGGTCTCTCATCGAGAAACAGCCTGTGGGGTTATTATGAACAATCAACAGTATAACAGAAACAAGGAAGTATGCACCCTGTCTTGGTTCTTTACTCAATAAACACCAGCTGCTATCAGAGCTGGACAGTGGGGCAAACATCTTGAATTTGCCTGTTAATACCCAACATCAGGAAAAAATATATCAGACAATCCTAAGTATATATCAAATGTGAAATTTCTTTATTTTAAATATAATTGGTGGGTGTGGATTTTCAGAACTGACTCAAAGGCACAGTAAGGAATGACTGATGTCCCATGGGTTTTCTTCCTGCTGGCCTCCACGGGGACACCAGGGCACTTGATGCTCTCCCACCATTTGCCTGTTCAACAAGGGCCTCTAAGTTCTCTTCAAACAGGTCGGGAAGACATGGGATCTACAGTGAAAGGCTAGTCAACTTATCGGCTTCATAGATTGCATGGTCTTCATTGCAGTTATGACTGCTTTGAAGACAACCAATATTCAAATGAAGAGTGTGACTAAGTTCAATAAGCCTGACCAGGTCATATCTGTATCACCCAGACATTTTCCTCTTGCAAAAAAAAAAATACACAAAAAAACAAACTACCATCTCCCTCTTCCCATAACAGTGCTCACTGTGCACAAAGAGCCAATGTTCCTCAGCCCTCGAGCCTAAAGGAAAAAAATGATGATAGGGCCAGATTTATGCTTCCTGTGTGTGGCTCGTGGAACAGACTGCAGGGCTCTGTCTACAACATCTCCTCTGGTGTGTGGCTTATGGGACAGATGGGAGGGCTCCATCTGCAGTGTCTGCTGTGTGTGACCCACGGGACAGACGGGAGGGTTCCGTCTGCAGTGTTTCCTGTGTGTGGTTGTGGGACAGAAGGGGAGGGTTCTCTCTGCAGTGTTCCTGTGTGTGACCCATGGGACAGACGGGAGGGCTCCGTCTGCAGTGTTTCCTGCGTGTGGCCCATGGGACAGACAGGAGGGCTCCTTCTGCAGTGGCTCCTGAGCACACCACATGCCTGGTACTGCTTAGAAATGGAATTGTTTTCAAAAGAGAAAATCAAAACAAATGTCAGCCTGCTTCAACTGTGTTTGTCAAGCTACGTGGTTTTCTGTAGTGAGCCCAATTTGAAGCCTTGTTCTGCTAAGGCTCATTTCTCCTGTCACTGAGGGAAAAACAGACTGTGATAAATCGCTTTAATTTCCTCATACCCTGAAGTCAGCCTCCTAACAGATGCAACTGGAATGGCATTCCAGATTTCTCCGATGCTGGATGGGCAGTAACAGGGCATACATATGAAGGAATCCAGTAACGGCTGCCCGAGCTTCGACACCAGTGCTGCAAATCCATATGGTAGAGAAAGGGTGGCCCTTTCCAGATCTTTCAGTCAAGGCCTAGATAAATCCCTTCCCAGAGACTGGGTACTGGGGTACCGGGGTCACCTATAGGAATTGTTAGTTAACACACATCACTACGTCCTAATCCCCAAAATGCTGACTTGGTAGTTAGTGCTCACTTATTTATCCAGTGTGTGTACATGTGTGTGCATGTGTGTGTGTGTGTGTGTGTGTGTGCGCGTGCGTGCGTGCGTGCGTGTGTGTGTGGCTAGAAGCTTCTGAATGCCTTGGAGCAGGAGTTAACAGTTGGTTGTGGGTCACACAACATGGATGCTAGGAACTAAACTCTGGAATTCTGCAAGACCAACAAGAGCGCCCACTGAGCCATTTCTCCAGCCCCACAATTTGCATTTCTCAGAAGTTCCAAGCTGATGAGGATGCTGCTGGCCTAGAGTCCACACCCAAGAGCAACTGCTCAACTAAAAGTTCTTCTTATGCTACACAGAATCACTTTAATGAATGACGTGTGACCTTCACAAGCTCTACATCTTCTGATCTTTGTGTGTCAAAGACAAAACATGAATGGAAACGAACTAGTCTAGAAGAGCTAAAACTGGGCTCTCAGTGGCCTCCATTGCTTCCCATCTCTATGCTATAAACAATGCGGCTGTTGCTACTTTGTTAACAGGGACACAGAATTGGATGGTGAGCAGCCCAAAGTAAGTCTTTCAGTCAAACACTCTGCAATTCTAGAAACACGCCCACAATTAGTACTCCCTTCAACCACTGCATCTTGTCATTAGACCAAAGGAATATCTTTTGTCCATCGTTCAGGTAAGAAACACGAGGGCTCAGACAGGCCGATAACCAGAGAAAGATCACACAGATGCATGCAGCATGAACATGAAACTAGAATGTAAATAACCTAAACCCTATTTCTGTATAACAAATTCTCATCTTTGCTGCTAAAACCACTTTAAAGTCATGACTAAGATAGAGAGCTGCGGAGCACATCCCTCACTAAACCTCATACCCTAGTCCCACAGGCCCACCAAGTTCAACGCCTCAGTCACAGTTACCCTAGAGTAGGGTTCCACTCACGAGTAGGACTACGGGTCTCCCCAGGTGTCTCTCAGGGGCAGATGTCCGGCTGATGTAGGCTGAGTTACTACCAGTGGAGAAAAGCACCGGCAGAAAGAAAGAGCACCACAGCTAGAAACGAACATCTCCCAGACAGAAGTCACCAGTCTGGTGGGCTCCATCACAGTTAAAGATGTGTCCCAAACCCTCTGGTGGGCTCCATCACAGTTAAAGATGTGTCCCAAACCCTCGTCCTTCATTCTCACATAGCCACGGGGCACTCAGTGTCCCACCCCATGAGAATACAGAGCTTCTCTTACACAACCTGAAGAAAAAAATATTCCAGGCCTTGCTGGTTTACTAAAAGTGTTTTTATCAGTTTCTAAACTTCACACCAATGTTGGCTTATTTTTCCTTTTCAGTTTTTATGAACCATCTCTCCCCTGCTGAGACCCAGGAGATGGTTCATCAAGGCTATTTGGTGAGTCATCAGCTGGGCCTAGGACTCTATTCTCAGGGTGTCCCAGTTCCTGATAGCAGCCATCAGAACTACTCACAGGGCTCAGAAGCTGCAGAGAATGAAGGGCCCACTGCAAGAATTCCAGGCCTCATTCCTTCTCTTGGTGAGCCTGCCTTTTACTGACACCACGGGTCCATGTGGAAGTCCCAGGGAGGCAGTTACTCCACACTCCAAATGGCTACTGCCTCTGTGTTTCATGACAAAGAGCCCTTTTCTGGGCCTGCGGGAAGAGACTGCAATTTCCAATGACCATAGCATTTAGCAGGCCTGGCGTCTGCGGCGGCACATTTGCTAAGGAACAGTTTAGACTGATGTACAGTCCAGGGGAGAATGGGGGTACCCCCTGTAAAATGAGCACACTCATGTGCTGAGGGAGAAATGCATGCTTCATATACCTTCCGACACCCCGCCCTGCGAAGCTCCCCACTCGGTCTCGATGGTCTTATACAGTGGGCTGCAATTCCTGCTGAACACACCAGCTCTTCAATACCCCCTGGTTGCACACAGGACTCAGTACAGAAATCTCAGTTTGACCTTTCTGTCGTTAGGTAGCAAGCAACCTGCTTTTCAAGTCTGGCCCCTAATAAAGAATTCAACAGCTTTCCTTTACAGACACAGGGAAAAGGGCCTTTGTTGGTTGGTGCAGGATCCAGGCAGAGGTATGCGGGTAGGTGAGTGTGTGTGTGTGGGGGGGGGGATATGTGTGTGTGGGGGGGGTGCCAGAGCGGTCATGCTTTAACATTGACCTGTGTTACCTCCCTAGCGCCCTGTAGATACTTCCCTCTGAGACCCTGACTCTGTAACCTGAACTGAACCCTCTGCTCTTCTCTGCACTGGTCTTCTGCTTTCCAACACCATTCCTCAAATATGCCACTCCTTCTCGAACGTTCCTATCAGGATGGTAGCTACCAGCTAGTGTAGCTACTTAAATTATAATTGTGAAGGTGACATATCAGTCACAACGACATTCCATGTGCTCAGTGATCACTGGAACAGGATTTTAGGGCACTCCCAGCAACATTGTGAATAATTCTCTAGGCAGCCTGGCTACAGAATGTCTAGTCTCGACTGCTCCCCCTGCTGGTCAACAGCCCTTAGCTTTAGCACTGGGTGTGTTTATTTCACCGTTCCTACCCTCTAGTTCTCCCAGGCCAGCACACTGCCCACCACCACCAGTTCCCACGCCCCGCGGGGGAATATGAAAGCCCGGGTCCGGCACTGGAATTGGTGGGAGGGAACGGTGACTCCGTCTCATGCCAGCCCTGGGCCAGGGGCTCATATGGACCCTCAAGCCTAGAGATGTTTTCTCCACCGCCTTTTATAGAGTATCCACACAAAGATCTCTGGCAGATGGTCAATCCCACCCTTCACCCCAGGAAAAGGTGCTCCATGGAGCACCCGAGTCCCACAGGAGGCTACCTGCCACACGGCATAACAGCAATCAAGTGCACCACGTCAAAGTCTCACCAACTGCACACAGAAGCACACAGTCAACACAGTCTGTTTCCAGTACTGGGGGTGGGGTGTGCTGACAGCTGCTAGGTTTTGCATCTCTCCCATGCTTTCTTCCCCCACATAACGAGCTATAGGTGAGTACCCTGACCTTTGCTAAAATAAACCCTTAAAACTAGGGCTAAAATTAACTAGGCTGATTAGCTTAGCCTACAGCATCACACATGAGACTGTGAAAAGAAGTGACTTTCTTAGCCAAAATGCATATTCATGACCCCTTCAGTATGGAGAGCTAAATGAAGGAAGTATGGTACCTTTTATACACATACAGGACCGCAGTTTCTACCGTTTTATTCAAAGTGACATCTCTATATTTGATCGAGTTCACTGAGGGCTCTCGGTTCTCCCTAAACACACAGAAAGGATGGGAAGGAGGGGAGGGAGAAAGAGAGGAAGAGAGAGAAAGAGGTGGGAAGGCTGCAAGATCGTTTTGGAAACGAGTCTCCCTTAAGGTCTAGAGTCGGATTTTTATATGTCAAACTGATTTTCCCCTTGGCAAAACTATAACATTTCTCTGAATTTTTCCTTTTGCTTTGGAGAGCAAAAGTAAAAATAACTGGGCAAATTTTGTCTTTTCTCCACCTGATTCAGAGAAAGGAGCAAGGGCTGGGATAGGCACTCTCTCAAGGGGAAATACAGGAAATTTCTCAGTGGCCCTGAAGGAGTGGGCACAATGACTGTGTGACATTTGCTGCCACATGACACTTACTTCTGAGACTTTAAGCAGCCGGGTTATGTTCTCTGGGCCTTAGATGTCTCATCTGTAACACGGGGCTTGGCAGCCTGAAACTCGAGTCTGAACTAAATGACCAAAGGGCACTCTTCTGCTCTAAGGTGCAATAACTCATGGCTTGAGGAGGAAAGTGTGGATCGACATCGCAGTCCCTCTGGGTTTTTAGAGCCGAGAACTGTGGAAAATGTGGCTCAAGCTACAGAAAAATTACCCGTCACAACCCTGGAGCTCAGGAAGCCTAAGACTAAGGTGATGGCAGTCTGGTGTCTGGTGAGGGTAGCTGTCACTGTAAACAGCGCTACCCCTCATGTTCTTACATGACAGGGAGCAAAGAGACAGAAAGTAAGTTATCTTGGGTCTATCTTATGTCTCTATTTACAAAGGTATGAGTATCAGGAGGGCTCCCGTCTCACGACCCACCCACCTCTTGAAGCTCTTCCTCTAAACAGAATCCCACTGGGGAATGGAAGAGGACACAGGTATGCAGAAAGTCACCTGGGACTTGGTAAAATTTGGATTCATGCATCTCTGAGCTGCCTGAGGTGATGGAGATGCTGCTGCCCCAACCAAACCACACTGCGGGTGGCAAACAAACAAACCAATAAACATTGGTCTGGACACAGGATTATAACTAATACTTACACGAAGTTTAACTGTCTACATTGTTACAGACTAAGGCTTCCCCCTCATATTTCACTCTGGCTGTGTTTACTCATTAACCGTTTCTTTTACATACATGAAGTATATCTGACAACTTGCTGATTGGCATAAGAGAGAGCCTTGTAAACCATCTAGGATGTCCCCCTTTGACAAAACGCCAGGTCCATACTCTTTTTCACTTGTTTCCTGAAAAACCTGTCTCCCGCTGGCAGCTCCTCTGCTAACTCACCAGATGGAGGCAGAAGGAAGCGGCCAGAAGACTTGCTGGTGCAGGACATGCTCGGTTCAGCCATGTGAAACCTTAACACACACGATGAGCAGGGATCAGAAAGGAGCGCACAAGGAACCTGATGCCTGGAGAGTGTCAGTATGGCGCTCTGGAAAATTCTCCCTATCGTACACATCAATTAAGGCACACATTTCTGACTGAATCTAGAACTCCCTGTCATAAGGCTGGTATTTGCCTTTTTGTGGCTTGGTGAAATGGTGATTAGTTCATAGGGGTTAAGGGAGAGGACAGATTTCACTGCTATGAAATCTGGAGATGGTTTCATTTTTATATTGTCAGAGGGTAAACAGGAGTGAAGTGTATATTACATATTTTATAAATCAATGACAGATAGGCAGATGGTAGAAGAGAAGGGGAGGAGGGGGGGCAGAGCAGAGGGTGGTGAAGAGAAAGTTGCAGGATGGCCTCCCATTGTCACAGCTACAGAAGCTGATGAGTCCAGAAGTCTACAGGACAGACAGAGCATGGGGCATGCAGCAAGCAACAGGCTGGAGACTCAGGGAAGGGTGAGTCCTGCACTCAAATCCAACAGAAGTCTGTGGCTGGATTCTTCCTCTTTGATTGGCTAAGACTCACTCGCATTATGCTTTATTCAAATCTACTTATTTAAATTTCATGGAATAAACATTCTCACCGCAACATACAGATGGGTGTTGGAGGAAACCTGGTTATCACAGCCTTGACGGCTGAAATTGTAACAACCCATCCCAGGATCTACCAAAGTCAACCTAGGTTCTGACCTAGAAAACAGTTGTCAGAGAACTCAGACCACCCTCTCAGGTTGGAGAAGTCCAGATTAGTTCCAGTACTGAGGATCTCCTTGGAGTTGACTGATCAGGTGTGGGCAGGGGTGATTACTCAGTCCTTAACAACCCTCTACCTGCTGTCAGAACCAGTCTACTATCGTGCAAGCCTTTTTTTTTTCCTGGAAGAGTTCACAGGGAACTGCCTCCAACCCTCTGGAAATTTCTCTTTTGCATTTCTTCTCAGAAAACTCTTGTTATCTTCACTCTGTCTGGAGTCTTCAAACTTCACTGGTGAGCATCTTCGGGTTGAGATTCAGTATCCACCATGGGCAGAACAAGATCAACAGACTGCCCTCCAGGTGTCTGGAGCCTCATTTTGGCAGGTGGGATGCCCTGAGCTGTGTCATCCCGGAGAAAAAGTGTTGGCACACAAGCTTGGTCAAAATCACGTTGTGGAGGCTGGTGGCACAGCGGTTAAAGAGCACTGGTTGCTCTTGCAGAAGACCTGGGTTCAGTTCTCAGCACTCACATGGTAGCTCACAACAATCTGTAACTCCAGCTCCAAGGGATCAGATGCCCTCTTCTGGCCTCTGTGGACTCCATGCACACATGTGGTGTATAGACACTCACGCAGGAAATATACCCATAAAGTAATAAGGTAAGATTTTAAATGAATCTTAAAACTCGCTTTGTTTCTTGATTACTGAGATAGTGTTAGGTATGTATCCCAGGGCAAATGGCACACCAATAAAACTGCTAGAGACAAAACTAAAAACTATAAGCCTTCCTCCAGAAGATCTCTTACAATAACCAGAAATTTTGTCCAACTTTTGGAAAAGGTAAGTGTCTTGGATGACGCTCTCTAGAGAATGTCTCTGAGAAGGTTTTCAGAAGTCGTTTATCTGAAAGGCTCATCAAAGTCTCACAGACCCAGCCTCGTGGATCTCTAGGGACAATATCGGAGAAGCCGTGGAGGTGTTCACAGAGATGGCCTCTACGGTCTAGGGACAGGGAAATGGGGGTTTTTACAGGCAGTTCCCTCCCCGTGAGTAATGGAAGAGGAGGCTCTGCTGGCCTGAGAATATCCTTTCCCAGGGAGCCAATGCTGAGAGACTGAGCACAAGGGAATGGTAAAGGGATCAAATGGGGTTGGGTCAGCCAGAGGCAGTGGGGGGGGGGCTGCTGGATTAAGGGAAATTTCCTCTGACATTTGACTCCTGTCCAGCTTTGTTGTGTTGTTCCTATCTGGCTTCTCAACTTTGACGTTTCTGTTACACACCTCCACTAAGGACAGATAAGGAGCATGGTGGGTCTTGCCCTCTACCCTAAGGGTGCCTCTGCTTCTCCCCCAGAACCACATCCCCATCTGCTTCTTGCTCTTGATTCTTGGATTAAGTTTCTCAAGGCTTGTCAATCATTTACATCTTGGTTTGCGCAAAGGATCCTAACCCAGCCCCCGTGCCAAGCTCAAATGAATCTTCAGCTCACTCTTCATCAGGTCCACCCAGCCCAGAATCTCCCTGGGCTCAGCACCGCCAATACCCTCCAGCCGCCCATCAGGTCTTTCCTTCCTTCCTGACTTGAGCCCAACTCTACATATAAACTGTTCTTGCTCAGCCAGTGTTTGCTTACTGAATCTTAATTCATGCCTAGCTGATAACTTCCACCCAAGAAACCAGCATCCACAATCAAAAAGAAAACGTTAACCCCATAGACTCTGGAGCCCTCCCCATTGGTATTCCATCCCTCAATCCCTCGGAGTATTTGCACACTGCCCTGACTAAATGCCACAAACAACAAGAAAGCCCAGGGCATGCCTACTGATTTGCATCAAATTTTATCTGTAAACAGGGATGCTAAGTCATCCCACCAGAAAATTAATTTTTCCCTCATTAATAAGCAAGGAGAAACAGATATGGCGTACACCCGCATGCTGATAGTGCTGACGGGTGTTATTTCAGTGGAGTTGAAGCCCCATTTCAAAGCGCGGAAGGAGAACATCTCAGAATTAAGCATCTTTTCTTATTTACATTTTCCAGGGCTGTCAGTGCATCTACCCATATGTTCACAACACAGAGGCAGCAGGCAGAAATCAGCCTAGGCTGGGGGGGTCAGCAAACCACAGCCTGCAGGTCATGCCTGTCCTCACGCTTCTGCGCACCACATCAGTGGAAATCAGCCACGGTCTGTGTCATCTACCACTGCCATCTCTCGCCATCCAGAAGGGTAACAGCAGAACTGTGTAACTGTGACAGAAGTGTACATCACAAAGCCCGGTATTTACTCTCACTACTTAAGTAAGTGTGCAAACCTCACACGACGAATAGCTACTGATGGGAAGTACATACTGTATGGAAACCACGGAGTTGGAAGCAGCCTTTTCTTTGAAGCCCTGCCTGTTCCCAGATCGTCCAGCCATAGTAAGATTGGAAATGCCATTGCATTTTGTCAACTGAAATTCTTTCCCAAAATGTCACACCCTCTGTGGCAAACATTTTACAGGGTGACTGGCTCATTGGAACTTCTGTGGTTGTAGAGAATAGGGTACTGCAGGCCTAGAGCCAAACTATATTGGGCCATTTAAGCCCACCTAAATGGCTACTTACAGCCTGTCCCTGTGTGTGCCCTAACATCCCTGGGACCGTTAGGCAAATCCTTTTGGAATATACATACATCCCTTTAGTCTCCACGAACACCAAGGATAAGAGAGTGACCAGATAACATCTGAGGCCTATAGCAGAGGCTTCTCTGCACTGTTCTAACTCACCTACCTCTAGCGCCAATCTAATTGGTCTTAATAATAAAAACCCAGGGTCAGATATTAGAAGGTAAAAGCTGAAAGATCAGAAGTCTTATGTCTATGAAATTCTCAGACTGAATGGGGTATCCTGTCTCTGCAAGTCCTCAGACTGAATCCTGAGCTCCTGTCTCTTCCCACCTCATATTCCTCTCTCTACCCAGCCACATCCCTTCCTATCTCTACCTCCCTAGTGCTGGGATTAAAGGCATGAGACTCCCAAATACTGGAATTAAAGGTGTGTGCCACTACTGCCTGGCTGTTTCTCTTTGAGACTAGATCAATCTCTCATAGCACAGGGTGGCCTTTGACCTCATAGAAATCTGTCTGCCTCTGCTTCCCAAGCACTGGGATTAAAGGTGTGTGTTACCACTGTCAGGCCTCCATGGCTAACTAGTGGAGCTAACAGGGTTTAGCTCCACACTCCGATCTTCAGGCAAGCTTTATTTGTTAGATCATAAACAAAATATCACCACACCTATATAATATGTACTTTTAAAATGTCTTGATTTATGACACTTTTATTCCTGTTATGATAAGTTCCATGAAATTGATACCAAGTCAGAACATGGCATGTGGGATAACTTAAAATCTGTGTTCGCAGGCCTTGGTCAACTCATATTCAGCTCCAGAATAAATTCTCTCTATTGCTTTGAGATGAGAGCTGTGTTTCCTCATCAACAATTTCACAGGCAATAATTTCAGACCCCATGGTGAAGCAGAGGCCTTTCCCCTTGAGAGAAGCTGAACTCACTCTGGATCCAAAGAGTGAACTCGAGGAGAAGGACAGCACTTTCGGTACCAACCTCAGCTTAGCACGGTCAATCCTGTTCAGACACTTCACCTGGCCTGACACCTCCCTGAAGCCATGCATAGACAGGGGACAAGCCTGTGTGGGTCTGGCTGGACCCTGTGATCAGGTATCCAGTCTCACTGATTCACGGGGCTATAAGAAAACTTTCCTTTCACCTAGGGCCTTGGGTAGGAAAAGATAAAACTCCAAATGTGAACTATGCTTAAAATCTTATTTTACACCCGTTATGATTAGCCCTTACAGTAGGTTTTCATGAGAAATTAACATTGAGTTGTTCTGGAGCAGTTCCATGGGATGCCTGGCAGAAGAAAGGAAGGACACCTCCTATAATCCGCCGCTTAGCATTTGTTCAGGGAGAACTCTCTTCTCCAAACACTGCTGCAGTGCACACACTGGTGCACATCTGCAAAGGCACAGCCATGCTGCTCTTGGCAAGGATGCACACTTAGGAAAGCGTCACGGGGGAATGTCATTGATGCTAACACGAGCGTGCTTACACAGACTAAAATGGACTTGGTGTAGCAATCATTTTATAGACCACCACCAGTATATGGTCTGTAGGCAGAGGACGAGTCCAGACATTTGGTCATAAGAACTCTCTCCAAGCTAAGTGCACAGCCTGTGCTCTCATTAACTCTCCACTAAAGTGTTAACCCCTGAACTAAACCTGTGTGTGTGGGACCATAAGTCCATCACATCCACCCCCTGTCAAGATGACACCCAAGTGCATCTCCTTAAACATTAACATCCTGTCCCTGACCTCCAAAGGCTCATGTCACTTCATATTATAAAATATCTCCATTGTGCCCATGCTCAACAGCTCCATCGATATTGTTAGTCAAAGTTTACAGCCTTCTTTGATACTTGAGCAAACTCTTAGATGTGAGGCACTATAAAAGTAAAAAGTTAGATATTTCCAAAGTACAATTACTCAGAGTAAAAATCCCATTGCAAAGATGGGAGATGTGTGATTAAAAAAAGGAAAAATGGTACCAAAGCACGACAGAAACCCCGCTGGAAAAACACCGAATCTTACAGCTCCATATCCAGTACTTGGGGTACACAGAAATGTGAGGTGAGCTCCAGAAGGCCTGAGTAGTCCTTACATAGTCCTTCCCTCGTTCCTGCTGCCTACAGCTACAGGACCTGCTCCTTGGGCTGAAGTCCTCTGGGGCAGACATGACACACCACTGGCATCTCCGTCTTACCTGGGTCTCCTCTGCAGCCTTGGATTCATCATCACAACTCGACCCACCACCTTTCCAGAGACTGCCTGTCACAATTGTGGCACCCATCCCTTGGCTGTGGAACCTCCATGTCCTCACGCATTTTGCATTCTGCATTCCTGAAAACTAGCACCATGTGGACAACACTAAGGTCTACTGCCAATTTGAGCAGTTGGCAAGCTCTTAGATTACAGCTGCTTTGGCTTCTGAGTGGGGAGTGGATGAGCATGGAAGAATAAAACCTGGAGAAACGAGTGTTTAGACAGTCCTGTGAAAGCAAGGTGCCCTGGAGAGTCTCTCCTCTCAGCTGGTGGAATCTGACCAATTTCTGAGAGAGCCGGTGCAAAGGATTCGGCTTCTTAGTATCTCCAGCAGCTGTACCTTTCCCCACGTCAACTTGATGGGTGCTACTTTTCTGGCAAAACGTCACAGTTTTCAAATTTTCTGCTCTGCCTTTTGCTCCAAATTCTCACTACAAACCTGGCTACATGTACCTTGCAAAACCTATACAACACCCTACATAGTAGCTGCCTCAGTTTCTCCTCTACCAGCTGAGTTAGTCTATCACTAACAAGAGCTTCAACAGTCTTGGGACTGAGATAAAAATAAGCAAATTATTTACAAGAACGTAGCATGCATGGCCTCAAACCCAACTCCTGACAGAAGCCTGGCTTCCATCTGAAGCTCTGTGAGTACAGTTATTCCTGCCAGTATTCCCATCTGCACTCTGGTTTGGAGCCTCAACAAAGCCAGTCATTAAGCTCTGCTATGCATTGCAGCGGTTTCCTGACACACATCTCCAAACTCCCAAATTCCTACCACAGATTAGTCCCCAAAGTCTCCGGACCGCCTCATCAGGAAGAGTCACATCAATGCCCCCATGTCCCACCTCATCAGGAAGAGTCACATCAATGCCCCCATGTCCC
>NW_004949131.1:2014932-2048469 GCF_000317375.1 Microtus ochrogaster
CCTCATCAGGAAGAGTCACATCAATGCCCCCATGTCCCACCTCATCAGGAAGAGTCACATCAATGCCCCCATGTCCCTAGAATCAGCTTTCTTCACTAGCTTTTCCATCACTATGACGAATAAGAAAACAACCTATGAGGACGGATTGATTTGGGGCTATGGTGTCTAGGCTTTCAGTCGTGGCAGTAAGGCAAGCAGTGAAGAAGTGCAGCTACTATGACGGAGGCCGTGAAGGGTTGGAGAGGAAAAGAGAGAGAGAAGGAGAAAGAGTAAGACGGAGGGAAGAGGAACAAGGGGGAGGGAGGGAAGAACAGAGGGAAATATAGATAATAGATGAATAGGCACACAGACACACATACAGAGGCACACAGACAGACAGTAATCTGCCTATGTCCCCTCAGGCTTTTTCCTCTTCCTTATCATTCCATACATATTGGGGTCCACACATACTGGATGTGCTGTAAACATCCAGGTAGCTTCACCTTCTCTGAGTTAATCCTCAGTGCTCTCTGGAAATGTCCTGGCATACCTAGATGTGTGCCTTTCAATCTAATGACTTAACAGTCAAGGTTAACCAGTGGCTATCCCAACATTTTATTTACATTATGAAGCCCTCATGTTGTTCTGGGGCCCATTAGAGCATTCTGTGTATATCTTCTGGTATACACATGCACATATCCTTCCAAGGAATACATTCTGGGCCTAAATTGTGGAGCCGTGCTACTGATGCCAGGAGCTAGTTCACACAGACTACACACCAGTGTAAACTCTTGCCAGCAATGGAAGCATTTGTTCTGACAGTTCTGCACCCCTGAAGAGAGCTGGCACTCTCCGGCTTTCAGGCTTCTGCCTGTTTTAGCGATTGTGCCTCGGTGCGTGCCGGGCCTACTCTCTGTGGATGGCAGGTGAAAGGCTTCTGCCCATGCGCTGGAGCTGCCCCGCTCTGCCGCTATAGGTCAGCAGCTGCTTTGGTACTCCCCTGAAAATCATTTCTTGTTTTTCTCTCTGGGTTCTTTTAAGAACATAGACGACTTTGCTTGTCTGAAGTTTATATGATTAACAGTTCTATTTTTCTTTTATTTATGTTTTCCACTTGGCACCTGCCTATCTCTAAAATTTATACAATGTTATCTACCATCAATTCTAGACATTTCTGTCCATTCCTTCTTCAAACACTCTTCTCGGACTCTATCAGTCACGTAAATTTCACTACACCCTTCCTGCAGCCCTTCCTCTGTAATTCGCATGCATTGCCTCTTCACATTTTCATCCCCCAGTTCATTTCTTTCTGCTTCTACTGTATTGAACCTGCTACTTGACTCATTTACGGGCTTGTAAGTTTCAATGCACTGCACTTTAATGTCTATGTGCTTTCTAATTCTAATATGTGACATCTTCATAGTCTTTTGCTTTCTAAAACTACACTCCAGTGTTTGATTATTTAAGCACAGGGAACCTTATTGCTTTGCGCGCTGTGTCAGTTTCAACGTGTGAGAGCTGCATGACCTGTAAGCACTTTGTGATGGCGCCCCCTACTGGTCATCTTAGTCCACTCTAGTGGAAACCTGCAGCAATCCCTGGCCTACACTAACAGAAGGACTCCACTGCGTTTTGTAAGATACCATCTCTAATTTATATTTAGTTATTCTTATTAATTCTCCACTTGTCTTCTGTAATTCTGCATTTCATATGGGAAAGGGCTTTTTAAAATCACCATGTCAGCAACAACCACAACAGCGCTCTACATACAATCCTTCAGGAATCAGTAAGTCAAGAAAGAACTAACCCACTATTCAGTATTCCAGGAGAAACACTTACCTGTGGCAGTCAGCCATTTGTAACAGTGAAGCAAACACAAAGTGGCCCCATGGAAAAGGAAGGAGTTTAACAAAAATATGAATTATTCTTAAATGAAGATATTTCCTTAAAATGATGCTGTTTAGCAACAATATATAAGTAATCCTGATATGGAATTCCCCTCTGTGTGCTGTGATTGCCATTAGTGAATAAAGAAACTGCTTTGGGCCTATAGCAGAGCTATAGGGGAACAGAGCTAGGCCGGGAAAACTAAACTGAATGCAGGGAGAGAGGTAGCAGAGTCAGAGAGAAGTCATGTAGCCCTGCCTGAGACAGACACCAAAACTTTATCTGGTAAGCCACAACCACGTGACAACACACAGATTAATAACAAATGGATTAAATTAATACGTAATAGTTCGTCAATAAGAAGCTAGAGCTAATGGACCAAGTGGTGTTTTAATTAATTCAGCTTCTCTGTGATGGAGGAGGGTCATCTGTCTATTTGATGCTTTCATTGGTTAATTAATAAAGAAACTGCTTGGCCTTTGATAGGACAGAAAATTAGGTAGGCGGAGTAAACAGAACAGAATGCTGGGAGAAAGAAGCAGATTCAGGCAGTCGCCATGATTCTCCTACCCGACACAGACGCAGGTAAAGATTGTCCCTGGTAAGCCACCTCGTGGTGCTACACACATTATTAGAAATGGGTTAATCAAGATGTGAGAATTAGCCAATAAGAGGCTGGAACTAATGGGCCAGGCAGTGTTTAAAAGAATACAGTTTCCATGTAATTATTTCAGGTGTAAAGATAGCTGGGAGCCGGGGCCGCAGCCCACCGCCCCTCACTACATCTATGTGATTATTTTGGGGCTAAGCAGGTGGGAACCAACTAGCGGTCTTCCTCCTACATAATCCTGTTTTTCTCCAAGTATTATCTGACAATGTATATTCCCAAGTCTTATAAATACTTGTTGTTTTATAAAATGTGACACATCAAAATGTGAAAATTTCTACTGATTAAATAATTAGCAAGGTTAGCCGGGTGGTGGTGGTGCACACTCCTTTAATCCCAGCATTCGGGAAGCAGAGGCTGGTGGATTCTGCTGAGTTCCAGGCCAGCCTGGGCTACAGAGTGAGTTTCAGGACAGGCTCCAAAGGTACAGAGAAACCCTGTATCAAGAAAATTTAGCAAGGTCAAACCACTATTAGTCATTTGTGGTAGTTCTTCATGAACTTGGTGATTTTCCTTGTCTATATTTTGTCAGAAGCCGTAACCTCCTAAAATCATTACAGGAACCATCACGCGGCAAGAGCCCAGGCCCCTGTGCCCACCCCCCAACTCCTTACCCTACATAAACTGTACCCCATCTCTAATAAAAGGAGGTTCTGACAAACTTAGCATGGCCTCCTTCTTCTCTCCTAGCTCATATCTTCCAGACAGTGCCTCTCCTGGACCCTGGAATAACTGACTGCAGGGTGGGTTACAACCCCTAGACTGAGTAGCCCACCCAAAAGCGGTTTACACTATTTTTTCTGTTGGATTGTTCTAATTTTCTATTTAGTTATGGAAATATATATGAAGTATTACATTTTATATATTAAAAAGTATATTAATTAAAAGAAATGAAAATATTTTCTTAACTTGGTATGTCTCATTTTATATCTTTTATTTTATTGATATTGTGCATCTATATACACAATTCTGTAGGTCTTATATTTTATGGGTTTATGTCACAAAATGCATTTTAATATAAAAATTCACAAATAAAAACATCACATACTAAAATTAACTGGACCCAAAGTGAATATAACTCAATGAATGTCTATACAGTTAGAGTAGGCATTTGGAGTGGGAGATGTGGAACTTTTTATTAAATTTTACACTTTCAATATTGAATATATTTTATGTATCCACTACCAAAACCTAAAAAAAATGCCATGACAGAATTAGAACTAGGAAAACAGTCTTTTATCCTTTCATAACTCATGTCCATAACCTACATTCAGCCCTCCCCTTATATTTGCCTCTCTTGTCCTCTTTTCTTCATGTTATACTGCAACCACATGTACATTTGTTTACACATAAACATGTATTATTGGCTAGATTTCACATATGAAGGAGAAAATTCAATATTATACATTCTGAATCCATTCATTTTACCTGCAGTTTTATACTCGATTTTGCTGTAGTGCTGGTTAGTGTTGATATATATTTCCATTATCCATTCACCTGCTGATGAATAAGGAGGTTGATTCCAATTCTTTGAGATAGTGAATAAACCAGCAGTAAACATGGTGGGTAAAGGATCTCCGTGATGGGGTGTGGAGATGTCTGGGTATATGCCCAGAAGTTAAACTGTGTGGACATGTGGTACTTCTAGATATATTTTTTGAGATATATAGAAACAGATTTTCACAATGGCTGTATTAATTTGCACTCCCACAAACAGTGAGTAAGTGTTCCTTTCTCTCCACATCCTCTCCAACATTTGTCAAATTTGTTAATGATAGCTATTCTGACTGGGGTGAGGTGGTATCTCAAAGTACATTTAATTTGCATTTCCCTGATGACTGGGGATGCTGAACACTTTTAAAAATAGTTATTGTCCATTTGTATTTCTTTTTCTTTTTGAAAATTGACTATTCAATGAATCTGCTTATTTGCTAATTGGCAGTTTTATTCTCTTGGCATTTAGTTTCTGTGTCATAATTATAAAGAAATTTCATATTCCAAGATTAGAAAATTATTCTCTAATACATTATTTCATTATTTAATGTTCCATACATTTTAATGTACTATAACTTATTTACTTATGTAGGAAGCTACCCTTTTACACAAGGAGTTCTTTCCAACATCACTTACTTCAATACATCATTTTTTACTAAATAAAATAATGCATTTTCTATAATTCACATGCACACTGGGACAAGTGTTTGAATTCATCATTTACTACCATACCTTCCTGGAGAGTCTTGTGCTATTTTAAAGACACTTAGAAGTTTTATTCCACACTAGAATCTAGGCCCTTTTTAAATCATCATTTTCCTATTTTACCATTACCATAAAAATAGTTATTATCACCATTTGAACTTGCCAAGGTCTTTCAGTTCTTAACATACAAAAGTCATCAAATCCATATGAAATGTCTTTTTTCACACATTTATTAGCATATATTTATTTGCTGGCACACAGGCAACAAATCAGTAATTGTGTATTAGTAGGATCAAATCATAGAGATTTACATGAAACTTGAAGCCAATGGACTACATAAAACTTCTTAAACATATGTATATATTTTAAATATATAGTACACATATATTTTGTATATTTTAGACATACTATATGTACACCAACAACTGTTCTCTGAGGGGAAAGAGCAGGGTTCCAGCATTGGCTGGCTGCACCACTCCAGGGAATACATTCACATCACCTACTTGATCACTGATGTTCTGCAGCACACACCAGGTAAAACCGTGTGCAGTGGCCCTGGTGGTGCTAAGACAAGTGAGAATAACATGTAGGATCTTGTTTCCGTCTGTCATTCAAGGGAGAACGAGCTGACATTTAAACTGGGGGCTGGAGAGTGGATAAGCATATGTACATGGTGAGATAATGAGATTTCCAGAAGGACTTTTAAATAGTGAGGAAGAGGGGAACACACCGAAGAATGAGGGAGAGAGCCAGCAAGGCTGAACCATCCATAGGGATTAGGGAAGACAGTCATTCTGGTTCTTCATGATGAAATCGAGCTAGCTGAGTCACCCCACCAGATCAGATGCAAATGGTACGGGATGCGATGACAGGGTTGAGGACAGGAGTAAGGAAACAGGGAACACTGTAGATATTGATGTATGTTTATGTTTTACCTATTCATAAGATTCCACTTTACAGCTGGCAGTGCCAAGGCCTGGTCTTATGCCACTCAGCTGCTACTGGGATGGCTGGACTTGACCTTAAATCTTGTGCTAATATCATGAGCCTCACTATATATACTGCATAGCTTTCTTTGCTTGATTATATATATAAGTAAGCCCCTGAGGCAGGGTAGATGCCTGCAACTGTATGATGGATAAGATGAAAGTTTCTTAAGGAAATAAAGGGGCAATCATTTGTTTTACAAATATTATGCCTTCTATTTAAACTATTTTAAGAGTCTACTTAAAAGATAAACAAAAGTCAGTTAAAATGGTATAATAGTTCACTATTAAAATGCTACTGGAAAAGATAAAATGCTGGGGCTAGAGATATGGCTCAGTTAGTTAAATGTCTGTCCTGCAAACACAAGGACCCCGGTTCAATCCCCATAATCCTTACAAAACTCTCTGTACACCAAGAAGGCAGAGAGAGGCAGGCCTGGGGCTCACTGGACCAGCCTAACTCTCACTGGCAGAAAGCCAGCCTAGCCCTCATTGGTGGGCAGTCAGCCAAGCTCTCACTGGTGGGCAAGCCAGCCTAACCCTCATTGGTGGGCAGTCAACCAAGCTTTCATTGACGGGAAAGCCAGCCTAGCCCTCATTGGTGGGCAGTCAACCAAGCTCTCATTGGTGGGCAGCCAGCCTAGCCCTCATTGGCAGGCAAGCCAGCCTAGCCCTCATTGGCAGGCAAGCCAGCCTAGCCCACAGTAGTGGGCTGCAGAGTGGGAGATCTTATCCTCAGGAATGACACCAGAAGCTGCTCTCTAGCCTCCACAGATACATGTAAACACATGCTATCACACACAAAAGGTAAATGTATAGAACTTAACGCAATGCAAATGACATTAATACAGTAAAATTGACATAAATGGAAATGGGACTGGACACATGTTCAGTGCTAGTTTGGCAAGCTTAAGGCCCTGGGTTCAACCCTAATTACAGCAAATACAAGCAAGCACATAAACCACAATAAGTGTGACTTTTAATAATGGGGAAGAGAAATATTAGCAACAGTAAAGTAAGAAGATGTGAGTCAATCTAGATCCCAGTGTCTGGATCATCCAGGTTCTAACAAGGGAGCCCTAGGAGACTCTGTAGGAGCTAATACATCTAGACAATGGAGAAACAGAGAGAAATAGCAAGAAATACAAATTCCGGATCACTGGTATTTTTGTTGTGCCCTCAACTAGAATCGAGTTTATTCAATCTGCACATTAAATGCATTTGCCCAAATGCACCAGTTTTTCCATAAGCTATTCAACTAAAAATAATTTCATACTTTCCCAAGAGAGAATCAAGCAAAATGGGAATGTATTCATTTAAGATTATTCCTGGATAAGCCAAAATAGAGTTGGTTGTGTGTTCCATTCATCAATGCTGACATAGAACAATGCATCTAAAGACACTCTGAAATGCCACCAGGGACAGTCACATGTCACCCTCACCACTCCTCCAAGTGTCTGAAGGGACCATCTCCACAATGAGAAAAGCTGAAAACAGACCAGCTATAATGTATTGGTTGTACTTCCTGATGCTATGTCTCTTCAAGGTTGTTCACTTGAGATTTGAAGAGTAATACAAAATACACTATCAGATAATTTGCTTATTACATGGAATTCCTTGAGGATGATAAAATGCTGTACCTATAAAGTGTTGGAACTGGGCATTTGGGTAGTTGACTTAGAAACTCCCAAACTCTTTGAGAGAGGTAAGTCGAGAAACTATTTTACCACATACTTATCCCTGTAGGAGACCCTCTCAAGCAATTCCAAGACCTTGCACTACCTACTTAGCATATACAGTGCAGTCACTGAGAACATAAAGTGCACCATCACAGTAAGACTGCACATTTTATGACCATTATAATAATATCGGCAACATTAATTCTGCTTATTAATGATTTCACACCCATGAAATTTAAATAAGCAGGGCTTTTACCTTAGAATACTTTGTTCATAAAATAGGCTCCTACTGCCCCATTATCCTTCTCGGGATTATTAAAGATTGTTTAACAGAGCAGTATGAGTAGAGAAATTATTTATGATCTCCTGGAATATTTAATACCCCCTCTTTTAGTGTCTCTACTTTGTGCCTAGAGCAGCAGTTCTCAAAGAGTGGTCCAGGGACCCTGGGGAGTTCCTAAGATGCTTCGAGCAAGGAGTCCAAAGCTTTAATATTTCATAGCATCTGCCCTTATCAAGCTTCTGGAGTGACTAGAACTTGCCAGAGACTATACAGCATGTAATATGACAAAGGCCCAAACACAAAGCAGCCGTCTTCTATTAGAGTAGCTATTAAAAACTGTAAATGTAAAAAATAACAATTCTCAACTCATTACTAATTTTGGAAAACACAATTTTAATAAGAAATATGCTATCTCTATCAACATGCAATTGACATACTGTTCTTACTTTAAAATGATTGTTTTGCATGTGTAATGCATATGTGTGTAGCCATGAGTATTGCACATGGGTGTGCAGGTCCATTTATGCAGGCAGAGGCCAGATGTCTTCCTCAATCACTCTGTATTTTGTTTTCTGAGACAAGGTCACTCACAGAACCTAGAGCTGACTGGTTCAGTTAGTCTGGCTACTTAGCAAGCTTCAGGGCCCTGTCTGTCTCCATTCTCCCTGTACACTCCAATCTCCTCAATGCTGAGCTTACAGATGCCTGCCACCAAGCCCAGCATTGTACTCAGGTGCTGGAGATATGAGCTCTGGTCCTCATGCTTCTGAGGCAAGAAATTTACCATCTTCCTAGTTCTGAATGAGCGGGTTTTTGTTTTGCTTTGTTTTTTGAGGTCTCAATTGCCCTATCTGACACAGACCATATCTGTATCAGGAGGAGGAGGGAGCTCAGTAGTGCTCTGAAGGATTTTTAAAGAGTGTAAAGGTGTCCCAGGATGAAAATGCTTGAGGAATTCTGAACTAGAGATCATCCAACAGCCAGGGACAAGGGGACCACCTTGTTGAAGAGATCCAGGTCAATATCAGTAGCAAACAAGCACAAGAACATCAAGTGCCCCCACATGACACTCAGAAGGACACAATGTCAGATCCACGTCATCTTATCCGGAAGACACAACTTCAGTCTAACTATGAGAAAATGCGTTATGGAGAATTCACAAAATATGCGATGGGCTCTCACTCAAAATGCTAAGGTGCCATGGATTAGAAGTGTCCCAGGTAGAAAGCCTGTGCTCGGACATACAAAACAGGTCGCCCAGGTACCAGATTCAAGGTCAGTAAGATCATTTTAGTCTGGAAAGCAAGACTGGGCCACAGACTTTAAGGCAGAGGGTCACATCTAGCCCAAGTTCCTTCAAGCAGCCATTTCATACCTTCATCCTGATAAGATGAATGCTGTCACAGGCCTAACCACTCCATGGGCAGTCCAAAGCACAAGCCACACACCATTTTAACCACAAGGCGTGCGCTCGCTCTCTCTCCCCTCTCTCTCTCTCTCTCTCTCTCTCTCTCTCTCCTACTTAAAAAGTGCGGATTATGTTGTTTTAGTTAAAATAATCTAGAATTGGCTACAATTATTTTTTAAAAAGTCTCTCACATCTAGTCAGCATTCCAGCATGGGAGGTACAAGAGCCCCCGCCCCTACAGCAGAGGAGTTATTGGCAGTTGATGGCTAGTAGATGGGGGGGGGGAGGGGGAATCAGTTTCTTTACGGGCATGGGCCCTGTACATTAACCCTGCTCCAGTGGGTAGCCCGATATCTAAGTGCACATAGGCAATACTTAATAGATTCAGTGGGTTATTCTTTAAAAGAGGACATGAAGATAGGAGGGGTACATGAGAGCATTCAGGAGGAGTTGTAATGAGGAGTGGGATATGTATATTATCAAAATATATCAAATGTCCAAAGATTTAAATAAAGAATCTAAATATACTGTATAGCTTTGTGACTCACAGTAACCAAAAGTACCATTTCAAACATGCTTTCATCATGTTTGAAAGAAAGGTATGCCCTTCTTTCAAATAAATTTGATTTGTCTGTCTCAATAGATTTGTGATATGATTCAAATGTGAAAACTATGGATAGGAAATCATTTCTAGAATATTTTAATACCAGATATACTTCCAAAGGGAACAAAATCCCATCCTCCTTTGAATGGAGCATCAATTTTTATGTCTTAGAAATCTATACTGTGGGAAAGGAGATTCCTGAAGTCTCTTTACCCTCTAACAAAAAAGGAAACTAATAGAAGGGATCCCAAGATGCCTCGCTGAAGGCAGGGGGCACACAGCCTCTGAGGTGGAGAACATATATCAAGGTATCAGCAAATCACCCGACTTCATTATAATCCCAGAGCAGAGAGAGTTCCATCAAAATAACTGCATGAACAGACTGAATATTTCCATTGCAAGGACATTATCAGGCTCTGCATTTTTATCTGATAGATTTGCCCTAAATCCCAAATGAGATTCCAGTGGGAAAACTGATGTACATTCTTGCTCTTATTATACTCCTTAGCACAACATGCATTTGCATCTCTAATGCATTTAGAGAAAGTAGCTGAATTTTTATCTGTTGGCGTATGGACTCAGATGGCTGGCAAAGGCATGTCTTTAAAGAGCTCTGGTCCAAGTCTTGCACTGGGCACAACGAGGGCATCACTGACCCTTGGGCAGGGGCACACTCTGTAGACAGCTTTCCTGGCTTGGATTGTAGTGCTGCCAGCTCTGCCCACACACCTGCAAGGACTTGGTGGGATTCCTGGGCACTGTCCAAGATCCTGACAAAGAAAATAATTTATCTTGGTGCTCAACTAATTGGCCCAAATGGACATCTTTATGGCCACAGTTTGACAAGGGGAACTAACCAGGCCAAGCACATTTCTATTTTTCAAAAGCGAAAAAAAAAAAAAACAGATCAAATTTTGTTACAGGCTACACATATCTCACAAGGGAAGATGTGAAAGAGTTGTAATCAGATTTCTGGGTGATTCAAAGTATCCATGATAATCTCAAAAGTTTTATGTGGAACTTGAGAAAACATGAATCTTGCCTGAACATTGCTTACACTTCTTTCGTGGAAGGTTACTGGGTGCTTTTTATGACTTAAGTCCTGTGCTAAGCTTGCTGTTTTCATTAACTCCCAAAATTTGGATTATTATTATTCCCATTATACAGATGAGAACACTTAGCCTTGAAAAGGTTTTCCCCATGATCCATACAGCTTGTAAGTGGTAAAAATGAACAACAAGAACAAGAACAACAAAAAAAGATAAAATGAGAAAGAAATATCTGACTTCGAACCTCCTTTAAGTATACTAACAGCTTTTGGTCTGGGGGTGCGGCATGTGAAATCTCTATGGGTATTCTAGATTTCAGGAATTCTCTCTTTGAACATACTGAAGGTAATATGGAGAAAATAACTGGACTAAACTGGAGTTTTATCAAAACACCACGCTATTCATCTCAAGCACAAGAAATGATTCCGGTGGACTACTGCAGTATCTATGGAGATGCCTCTGAGATTTCCTTCCTACAATTTGTTAGTTAGCTCAGCACACACAACAAGCCAAGATTCTCCATCTGCAATACATTGGTGATCAACTGAACAGTTGAGCTTTTACTGGAGACCAGGCCCCAGAATTTCAGCTCTATATAGCTTTATTTTGTGGGAAATCATTGGCAGCAGCTGACTGTGATTCTGACCACTCCTCCTCCTTTTCCACCCGTCTTTCACAGTGTTTAGGCTGGCTCCATGATCGGAAGACTCTCGGCTACCACCGATGCTACGGCTTTTTTTTAGCTGATGATATGCTCTATACTACTCCCCCTTGGCTTTGAACTCTGTCTTACATGCTCACAAAAGTACACTAAGTATTTTCAGAGTGGCCCTCAAAAGTCTTATTACTTAAAAAAACAAAAAATTACTCACCAAACAGTATTTGCTCATATCCTGCCATGGAGACTGCTGTGGATTTCACAGACACACGCGAGAGACACCATTTCCCAAAACCTCTTAGCACCTTTAATTTTTGGTGGAAAATACATTTATGAGGTCAGGGAGAGCCAGGTGGGTTGGCATATGTCTTTAATTTCAAAACTCAGGAGGCAGAGGCAGGAGTTCGAAACCAGCCTGGTCTACAGAGTGAGTTCAGGACAACCAGAGCTGTTACACAGAGAACCCCCCCACCAAAAAAAAAAAGAGGTAAGGGAGAATGATTCTGTGACGAGGCCACTTCTAGGGTAAGGTGTGGTCATTCCAACAAAAGCACATTTTCATCCTGTTGCTGACCTGTAAGATAGTATTTGGACATAACTCTATTTGTAAAGAAAGAAGCATGACCAGGGAACTTAGATAGTATATGCAGGGGATCGTGTCCCCCATGTCTCAGGTACTCATTACTTTCTACCTCCCTGGTATATAACATATAGAGTATATACCATAATACACACACACACACACACACACACACACACACACACAAAACAATGATCTTCTCAAGAAGAAATAGAAATATATTTCAGGAGATACTAAGCACACACATTCTGCCAACTTGTTTGAACAATTGTCTAAACAAATTAATCCTTACAAGAAAGGTATACTGACATATAATTTTTCACAAAAAAATAACAAAAAAGTAGTACTGCTTATAGTATCCAGATTTAGCCTGTTATTCAATAATGTCTAAGCAAGAATCATCTCAAAGCTAGTCATTGGGAAAGGTGATATGGTGACAAGACAGACGCCATAATAGGGCTTAGAGTCAAGCTTGGTGCTTTTCAAACCCTTTAATACCAACACAGATCACTGGAATTCTGTTTAAAACACATCATCTGATCCAGTCAGTCAAGACTCTTGACTTCTAACGAGTGTCAGCATGCCAGCGATGCTCTTGTAGAGATAATGCGTCAGCAGCAAAGGACCAGCTGACAGCTGTCAGCTGATAGGCTATGCCAGCCTCCCATTTCTGAGCCCTGCTCAGGAATACCACCCCTGAGAACTAAAGCCAACAGATATTGGTGGCATGAAAATCAACAGATGTTGCTAATACAAGAGAAGACCTATGATTTTACAGTGATGAGTTGTCAGAGAAATTTTGAACTTGGAACACAATGGCTGTAGGAGTAGGAAGCGTGCAGTGACATCATGGTAGCTTCAAAGACGAATGGGATTCTCAGGGACAGGTAACAATGTGGCCTGTGAACATGCCAGCAGTCAGGACATTGGCTCAATCTTCTCATTAGATACAGAGCTAATGGAACCCTCATCCCTCCCCTTCTTTCTCCTTCCCTTCTTGCTCCTTCCTTCTAGACAGTGTCTCACTGTGTCCCAGGCTGGCACTGAATTCCCAATCCTCAGCTGAGCGTCCCCACTCCCAGCCAAGTAAAACATTGAAAAGAAATGTTTAGTCCTGACAAGGAGGCCTCTAAATTTCCTCATTCAAAGTGCTGTGAACACACAAAGGCTGCTCTTACTCAAAACTGTAATCTCAGAAATAAAAGGATGCTAAATACGTAGCCGAAGGCCATATGTTCATAAGCATCTGCTTGTATAAGTTGTCCAATTATATCTGAAGATGAAGCCGAGAGGAGGTTGGGGGCAGAGGGAGGGGACTCTGTGCTATTTGAAACCAGAAAAAACAGGTCACATTGAATTCAGCTTGCAGAGAGGTTGAGTTTCTTCGTTTTTCCTGAGCTAACAGGAGGAAATCAATCCAGGTCATAAAAGGGGTAAACCGCCTTGATCTTCACAAGCCCAAACACCCATGTGCAAAATCTAAGATATTTGCTTTGCTGGCCAATCTTTAATAGTAATAACGCCCACTAAAGATTTAAAGGAACCAAGAAGGGAGAAAGAAATACAGACGCGTCAATGGGTTAGCAGGAAGGAAAGATGAAACTACTGGACGTGTGTATATACACACTGATATGAGTGTGTTGCCACATGTGGACCCCATACCTCCAGAGCAACAAGACTGGGTTTTGAATGTCCAGTCTTGCTAGCTCGGAGACCATGCCAGGGAGAGCTACCAATTCTGGCAACCTTACAGACGTACTGCCCTGAAGTTAACAGGAAAACTGGATCGACTTTAGAAAAACTCAAGTTCATGACGGTGTTCAGACACAGACTGCCCCTGTGAAACTTGACAGCTGGATCCTTTTGAAGGCTTCTAAGTTTTATGTTTTGATAGTTATTTTAGAAACAAGAGAGACATGTTTGGTGATAAGTGGTGTCAGTCATTCATGGCAACATTAGATGCTGCTCTCATGGTGCCTTGCCAAAAACTGCTATGCTTCCTCACCCTTTGTAGAAACTGTTCTCGTTTACTCCACAAACCATGGTTTTGACTAATGGTCAATAAAGGAAGCGCGCCTGCCTACAACAATTTCATTAGTGTCTGGTGTGATGGGGCGCTCAACTATCACAAAACAAAATAGAAAAGTGACATGGGTTGGGAGGTAAAATTTTTGAATGCCTATCAGAAAAATGTAGATTAATGCCTAAAACCAAGCAAAATACTCCAATCACACACAGAGAAAGGGGGAGAGGGGGAGGGGGAGAAGGAGGGAGAGAGAGAGGGAGAGGGAGAGAGAGAACATACAAAGCAATATGGTGGCTGCGGCTATTGACTGGAAGCCAGTATAGCTGTATTAGTTTTCTATGAGCATTAGTCACAAGTTACCATAAATTTAGTGACTCACAAAATAATACAAAACTGTCTCCTCAGAGCTGTACAGACCAAAGTCTGACACGGATCTCTGAGTGCGGATACTTCTTTGCTGGAGGTTCCGTTATCTCGTCATCTTCCTCTTTTGAGATGTCACCTATTTCCCCCAACTTGTCACCTTTCCCTGGATCTCCAAAATCAGCAATGGGGGCTAAGTTCTCCCACACCACCTCTCTGATCTTCCTCTTTGCCTTCCTCTCCCATTAAAAAATTTAAAATTTATTTTTATTTCGTGGGTATGCACATGGGTACAGTACCTGTAGCAGTCAGGGCAAGGTGTTGGATCCCCTGGAAGAGGTATTACAGAGGTCATGAGCCACCACATGGGTGCTGGGAATTGAACCCTGGCTCTCTGGTAGAGCAGCTAGTGCTCTTAACTACTGAGCTATCTCTCCAGCCCCCTTTCTTGTCTACGGACTCCTGGGACTACACAGAGGCTGTTCAAAGACTCAGAACAGTCTCCCATCTTGAATTTAGGAGATTCAAACCTTAGTTCCATTTGCAATGTTAATTCACAGCCTCTCTCATGTCTACAGACCCAAGGATGTGAGTGTCCTTGTCCATTTGTCCCCACTCTACTGCCTACCATAACAGCTTTGAGCTGGTGGAGATAAGACTTAAGCTTAGCTTATAAATATTTCCTTTGCACATAAAATTTGTCCACCAGCAGTTTTGGCAAAGCTCTGTGTGGACACAAAATAGAATATTTTATATGTCGAGGACTGAATTAAGAGATTTAAGTGCTTTCTTAAAGCTTCACATTTAGTGAAAAGTTTTGCTTTTCAGGCTTAATTAGATAATCTAAAAGACTAAAAAGACGTGATGTTTTAGTCAGTAGGCTCACGAGATCCAGTCACATAAAGAAGTCGGACCATTTTACTTCATAATAAGATCAGTGTGTACTACTGAAAAGCAGGCCTTAAATGAGCCAATTATGTACATGAGTTTTGTTAATTATACCATAACTGGGTCTAACCATAATGCTGTAATACCTTTTCTGGCATACATAAAATGTCTATTTACCCCTGTTAGAGAGGGCAATGACAGACCAAGAAACAAGACCAGCCAGGTCTGGGTTGGGTGAACCAGTGAGTTTATGAGGGTGTCATACAGGAGCTGGGTGACTCTGATAGCGTCATCACTGAAAGGCGCACCCCGACGTGGGTGACAACGTCTGAGTCTAAACCACCGAGTTCTCTGCACAGCTGGCAGACAGCTACAGCTCCTCAGCCCTAGCAGCTGTTTCCTGCTCTTAGAACCTTGGGGAGGGGGAGGGGCCTCCAGTGGCTTATGATTTCCATGAGCCTCCTTAGTTCCCCTGCCCTCTAGGAGGGAATGTGTCAATCGGGAGGAAACAGCTACATGGCACACGGGGAGACATGCAAACTTTCCCCCTACTTTCTAGTAAGTATATTATTTCTAATAAGAATATTATAGCATCACACTATTAGCAATATAAATTAAACAGATAAATGTCTGAGTGCAATATTCATTGCTAATTTGATAAATTTAAAATTCTGTTCCTACACCGTATAATGAAATACATTTGGAGGCAATATTGTGTTTCCACTCTGAAATGTCATGAGACTCAATTATTCAAACTCCTCACACAGACAGAACATCCCTGGCACGACTCTGGACTCTGACTTCTGTAGAGTCATGCAACCCAGGTTCTGAGAGCCCTTACGGACTGGTTGAGCATCAGCCTTCCCCTCCTCTGTGCAGCGGGTTGCCATTTTTTAGTCCTAGTCCACTCGTGCTGCTATTGCAACACGTCACTGACTGGGCAAATCTGAAAAGGACAGGGATCAATTCTTCAGTGCTAGACGCTACATTTCCAACTCGCAGTTCTCTGGCTGGATCTGAGACCTGCTCCACAGGACGGAATTTCACATCTGGTACTTGAACTCTGGGCAAAATCCCGTGGCTATGGAGGCTATAGGCCTAGGTAGGACCTGCAGTTACTATTTTGCTAAAAGGCTATATTGACTAATCAACATATAATGAAATTTACATCCTTAAGAAGTGATTCTGAAAAGGTCTGTTAGCAACAATATCCCAGCTTTAGAACTCAGGTTAGGGCATGACTCAGGTACAGACTCACGGTACTCCAAAGCAGTGTAAAGCAAGTCCTAAAGAGAACACAATCATTGATGACAGTCAAGGAGTTCCAGTGGTAGGTATCAGAACAGGCTAAAGCAAGCAAATGTCTTTGAGCCAGATCTTCAGGATATCAGGATGTCAGCCAGGATATCAGGCATCCTGGAGGCAGTAAGAACCATCTACCATTCTGTCTGGCTGGGTAAAAACAGCCCCTATTCAAGTGAGCCACATGCTGGGAGTACCATTTAGTGCATCCAATCCCATTTAATATTCATAGTGGCATCATTAATTCCACTGCATGATTTATAAAAACTATAACCCGAGGAAAACTAACTGTCTTATCCAAAATCTGAGTGCTAGCACATAGAAGTCAAGGCTCAAACATGAGTCTAAATTGGTCTTTTTCCTGAGTCCCATGGCAACTTAGGAATTGCTGAGCATCAGAGTATAGTCTCCAAGTAAGAGAACCCAGAGTGCAATTGTAGAATACGCATGCATGCAGACTGAATGCACCTACTGAAGAATCCTGTGGTCTGTCCAGACCGCTGTAATGTATATTGCATAAGATTTTACCATCTAACCTTAGGCTGCAATGGACATTGATAATTTTCTACTTAACTGGTTCATTCTGAACTTGAACTATAATGGGCCAGGCAAGGTAACAAGGTAACTCTTCTCCAGCAGTGTGGCCTTTAGTTTAATGACTGTGTTTTATTTTTATTTCACTAGGACGAGGGTCACAGCCTTCTCAGATGAGAAAGCTTACTTTCTGAGGTCCACAAGCGCTGCTTTCCTATGACTGCTGATGTTCTGGGGCTCAACCGTCCTATTTCTGTGACTCTTTCTTAGGCTAGGACAGCAAAGTGGCAGGCCAGGCCAGTGTCAGTCTATACCCACTTTAATTTTTCAAGTTGAATATAACTTTTAAATTTTAGTTAGAGACCAATCATGCAGAAGAAACACTCTAAATTATTAATTATGCTTCAGGGTGGAGAATATACCATTTTAATTCAATATTATATTCATTCTAATTATCCTCTAGAATGCAGAAAATTAGTGAATGACTGCAGGGGCCTTTATTCCTGGGAATTAATTATTACAGTAGGAAGAAACACTGTAATAAAACACACATAACAATGAAATAGGTGGCAAATATTAATAAAACTACCATCGATGTTCCTCAGTCATGCTTGAAGAGAGCCAAGCTTTAATAGTGAGGAAATCTAGGAATGCCTAAGTGGCCCCAGTGTTTGGTATCCTTTTCTGAGCCAGCATCTCACTGGCTTCTCTGTCATGAGCTGGATTTGCAATCCGGGCTGAGATTGCAGCCTACCCCACCACACCCAGCTCCAGGCTATCATTTTCTGCTCTATTATGCCCAGTGTCTTCGTTAGGTTTCTAATGCTATGACAAAACAGAGTGACCAAAAATTAAGTTGGGGAGAAAAGGGCTTGTTTGGATTACACACAGATCCATATCACACAGTTCATTATCAAAGGAAGTCAGGACAGGAACTCAAACAGGGCAGGGATCCGGAGCAGCAGGTGATGCAGAGGCCTTGTCGGGTGCTGTTTACTGGCTTGCTCCTCGCGGCTTGCTCAGCCTTCTCTCCTTCCTTCCTTCCTTTCTTTTCTTTTCCTTTCTTTCTTTCTTTTTCTTTCTTTCTTTCTTCATTCTTCTTTCTCTTTCTTCCTTTGTTCCTTCTTTCCTTCCTTCCTTTCATATTTGTGATTTCATAGCAACAGTTTTATTCACACAGAAAGAACATGTAATTGGCTGTTATAAATATGCCGGAGATTATTGCTCAGAACAAAATTCAGTTTAAAAGCACACACACACACACACACACACACACACACACACACACACACACTTCTTAAGTTTCTTGCTTATTTTTCTTTGTAAAAAGAGTGCAGTACTAACAAGTCCACTATCATAACACACTTTTAAGGCAAACATCTTCCATTTAAAAGCTATTTGAAATGTTCGATAAAGGTGCCTTTTCCCACTTAGAAATTCAAAAGTCTACAGTGGTAGTCATTTCTCTTACAGAAGTAAATCATGGATACCTAACAGTTGGACGGCAAGATATTTGTTAAGTATGCTAACATATGTAGGCAGTGTGCACTCGCTGTCAAGCTGCGACTATTAAGTACTATTAAGACTAAGTACTCTATCATCAGACTGAAGTGGGCCTTTTTGTGTTTGAGATTGCTATGTGGGTATCATAAACTAAAGTTAACGTGTTCTTGTTTTCTTTGCTAATAGTACTTCATAAAATGCCTGACAAAAACCTGAAAATAATTTTTAATATTTGTAATATTATTTGGTTAGAGATAGAACCAAACATATCAAAGATTTCTATTTAGGTCTGAAAAACTTTCAGTTCTGAGTTTACCCCATGAATTTCCCTGGAAATTTTCACAAACTAAGCTGTAAGCATCACTCCCAAATCCCTGAATACAGTTTAGTAGTCTCTAAGTTTTTAAGTGTACGTATATGGCCAGACAGTTTTCTTTAAGTACCAAAGTTCCACTAGTGTTTTTATACCATTATTCTACCATATTTTGTTGGTATGGAACTAAAGTAGTTATTACCAATGTGTGCAGAGAGTGGAATTTTAGGTCCCGCTTCAGTGTGAGTCTGATGCATGTGCCACACTTTAAGAGTGTATCTGGCCGGGCGGTGGTGGTGCACGCCTTTAATCCCAGCACTTGGGAGGCAGAGGCAGGTGGATCTCTGTGAGTTCGAGACCAGCCTGGTCTACAAGGGCTAGTTCCAGGACAGGCTCCAAAGCCACAGAGAAACCCTGTCTCAAAAAACAAAAAAAAAAAAAAAGAGTATCTGAATGACTACTACTTTATTGGCAAAGTGAGGAAAATTCAGGTTATCACTGGGCCTTTTAGAAACTAGAAGGACTGGTCATTGTTACCAAGCAAACTTCCAGTAATGGTTCTTTTTTTTTTTAGATTTATTTATTTATTATGTATACAATGTTCTGCCTCCATGTATGCCCACACACCAGAGGAGGGTGCCAGATCTCATTACAGATGGTTGTGAGCCACCATGTGGTTGCTGGAATTGAACTCAGGACCTTTGGAAGAGCAGCCAGTGCTCTTAACCACTGAGCCATCTAATTTGGTTCTTAATGCAGGAAGTCAATTCATGCTTTTAGGCTTAATTATGAATCAAAGTATTTTTTAACTTTTAACACACTAGGGCAGTGTAGACTCCAGTGGAAAAACTATGAACTACAAAGTCTGTTAACAAAACTGTGGACAACTAAGAAATTCTGAGCGTGAAAATAGTCTTCTCCATAGTAGATCATGCCAACTGCTTATCCAACATCAAACGGTCAGTCCTAAAAACACACAAACTGAGCAGATTGCATTTGTGTATTAAGAACACATATGCACATGCTTACAAACACACACACACATACTCACACCCCTCACCACCACCACCAACAACAAAGACAGAGTCCATGAATTTGAAAGAGAACATAGTATGAGGATTTGGAGGAACAAAAGGAAGAGCGAAATGTAATTAAATTCTCCAAAAGAACATTTTTAAAAATTAATGTGCAAGAAGTCAGGAATTAAATGGGGATACAGTCCTTAGTGTTCCTGCTGTGTGTTCTCATTTGACTATAATGGTAAGCCATGACTAGCTAGATTAACTCAAATAAATGCATATCAAATGTAACTAATAGCTTATCCTGTCTTCCTTTTCTACAGCTAGCTCCATACTTCCTAGGGAAATAAATTTTCCAGTTCATTATCAAAAACCGATTAAATAATTGGGGTAGGAGCATTTAAAAATGACTGCATAATTTATGTGTCCACGCTAGGCAAATAAATAATGGTTCCTCTAGGTGTTGAATTAAAAAAAAAAGACTCTGAGTAAAATAATTAACCATTTCAGGGTTAATCAACAAATTAAATAATCCTAATACAAAATTTCACAATTACCTAATATGCTCACCAATAATCTTAACCTCAGTCACTTACCACTCAAATACTGTCAAATCTAAATGTTACATACTTCTAAGCTTTTCTTTTCAATTTAATGTTTGTGAGAAAATAATATTTATAAAAATATGAATTTATAGAAAAATAAGGGAAATGTTCCAAGTATTTTATAAGGCATCTGACCAATTAAAGCTACTGTGTGTTTCTTCTATTCTGAATTTTATGACTTACAATGGAGACTAAGCATGCAGGAGGTGGTTCAGGGATAGGGCTGACCAGTGGCAGTTGGCCTGATAAATCAAGATATTGTCTACCCCAGTGAAACACACCAAACAAGTGTGCTCCTCTCTCCATGGCAGAAGCTCTGTGTTCAGAGCTAGCCTTAGCGCAGAGACCCACAGCAAACAGCAGGATCTCTGAGTCCAGGGCTAGCCTTAGCACAGAGACCCACAGCAAAGGCAAACTGTGAAAATCTCAGTCAGTGTCCAACTTGACTGTTTCTCCACACTGCCGTACAAGTGGATGGCAGCCGAGGACAGACTGAAGAGATGTTGCTCTGGAATGGAGTCACATGATCCTTGAGCGAATGTCTTCATGTCTTTGGTTTCTCTTTGCAGAGACACATTTAAAGTTACCATTTCCTCTTTGAAATCAGAACAGACTGACTTCTCTATCTCAGACAATAGTTTATTATCCTATGCTGGGCTGTATTCATAGCAAGGACTCTGCCATCCAGCATAACATCACCTACATCAGGGGCTACACAAGATCTAACTTTCCAACTCATGGAAAGAAAAACCCTTGGAACAGTTGATCCCTCCACTTTCCTCAAATGGAAACAAATAATACAGTACAAAATACTTCAAAAATTACTACAGATCCATCTGATATAAACATTTCATCATTGTGCCTACTGTAGGATGGCCTCCACAACATCACTTTGAACTTGGTAACTGGCAGCTTAAAGAGCTTTAGGTACTAGTCTCCATACAGCAGAAAGAGATAACCCGTACTCTACTAGTTCAGGAAACCCCAAGTGCAAATTTGGGCTGAGATGAAGACACAATCCAAGTTTCACTTCTTCAATGTTCGATTAGTGAAGAGTTTACATGTGGCACCTCCAGTTCCCTTCCTCCCAAACAGTTTACAACCTTGTAACACAGGCATTGACAGCACTGCCTTGCTATTGTGTGCCATAGTGGCTCAGCTGCTGCCCTGGAACCATCCTGTGTTCTCTCAGAAGCTATGGCTCCTGTTGGCAAACACTGCTAATACACAACAACGATTCACTACAAGGGCGGGTACCTGGCACCTGGCCTGGCTCTGGACTTCCTGAGTAGAACAGTTCATTTCCACTGAGCATCCCCTCCTCTTAGAGCAATAAGATTTGAGTTGCGGTCTACCGGCTCTCCTAGCCTCACCTAGTTCTTTTCTTTCATGCAAGTACTTTTTAAAAAAAAGTTATTCATTTTAGTCTTGCATTGTCATTTGCTTTTTTTTATTTTTTTCCATTCAAAAATTTACACTTCCTCCCCTCCTCCCATTCCCCTCCCCCACTGACTCTCCTCCCTCCCCCCACCTCTTTAAGAGAGGGCAGGGAACCCTACTCTGTGGGAAGTCCAAGGCCCTCCCCCTTACATCCAGGCCTAGGAAGCTTTGCATCCAAATAGACTAGGGTCCCAAAAAGCCAGTACATGCAGTAGAAACAAGTCCCAGTGCCTTTATCAGTCAGCCCCCATTGTCAGCCACATTCAGAGAGTCCAGTTTGATAGCAAACGCACCTGATCTTGGCTGTCATTTGCTTTTTAAGGGTCTAATTAATATAGCATCCATTCACTTCTTCATCTACTCATTAATTAATAATAAATTCATTCAAGAAATACTGAGAATAATATTCCTGGTGTGTTATTCTAGGCAAGAGGGATATTGGTGAACAAGACTTTTGCATTCAAAAATATCGTCAAAGTGTTGTAACTGCTTCTTTTTTCCATTCTTACTATGCTAGGCACTAAGCTAAGAGAACATCCACGCCCAACCTTGTTTGCTCTTGATAATAACCAAAGGAGGACTCGTTATTCCTGTTCTATGGGTAGGGCAGCAAAGACCCAGAAAGACCCTGTAGCCAGGGCCTTCCTCTCTAGAGGGCATGCAGCACCTCCAGCTGGGTAACAGCTCTGAACACTCTTACTTTCCAGCAAGTAAGTACCTCTGAACAGTGGCTCTTGCAAAGTCTGCTTCATGCCTTCAATTTAAATATATCAAAGGAAGCCGGGCGATGGTGGCGCACGCCTTTAATCCCAGCACTCGGGAGGCAGAGGCAGGCGGATCTCTGGGAGTTCGAGACCAGCCTCCAAAGCCACAGAGAAACCCTGTCTCGAAAAACCAAAAAATAAAAATAAAAATAAATAAATAAATAAATAAATATATCAAAGGAGCAGAGGAGCCATTCATGAAAAAGGGGAGTAGAGCTTTGGGGAATTCTTAATCAGGTTAATGACAATATTGTTTAACCCAGGAAATGAAGTCTCCCACCAGAAGTTTCTAACCCATCTTCACTATTGCCATGAAGACAGAAAGGACAAAGGACCTGAACATCACAGTCCAGGGCTGGGCAGCAATGGCAGGTAGTCACATTCATGGGGACAAGTACGTGCTAACAGGTGACACAAACACATACCATAATGTCCAAGGCCAACTATGGTGTCGTCCAAACTTGACTCTACTTCGTCGAGGTCCAGAGAAGGAAGGGACTGAGGGTCAGGCAGGTTCTCCAAAGTCCGTTCATCTAATTCCTTGTGGAAGGGAATCAATAAATGATAAGAAGCAGACAGAAGGAAACGGCCCTGCCTCAAATGAAGCAACATTCTTCTCCCTTAAGCCTGATAATATTTTCAAACTTTGGGTTGGTAACTCGGGATAAGTGAACCAGACTTGGGCAAAGCATTTAACCTCTCTCTGTAGGAATCAGTTTCTAGGCCATAACTAGGCGAGCCAAGAAAGACAGCCAGGGAGCTAAGTCAAAGGTTCAGGCAAATACAGGCTCCATCAGCATCTAGAAGCAAGCGTCTCTCTCCAGCGTGCACCACTGTATCCCACCTAACTTCTCCTCATTCCACTCCTTCTCGGCTTCATTCAAAACTAACCAGCTTGAATAGCTCCCATGTCTCATCGGGATTTACATGTCCTGAGTCTGAGAATTTCAATTTCCTAAAAGACAAATATCTAAGAAATGATGAAGGAATTCACGCTTCAAAAACATAAAAGATAGGGTTGGAGATGTGTGTTAGTTGGTAGATCTCTTTCCTGGAATAAAAGAAGTCCTGTGTTCAATCCCCAGCCCTGTGTAAACGCATGCCTATAATTCCTGCTGGAGAAACTGTCCTAGCTACTGCCCTATTGCCAAGAAAAGACACCATGACCAAGGCAGCTCTTATTTTGAAATGCATTTAATTAGGGGCTTGCTTATAGTCTTAGAGGGTTAGTCCATGATCATCCTGGCAGGAAGCAGACAGACAGGCATGACAATGGAGCAGTAGCTAAGGGCTTTACATCTTGATTGGCAGGCAGCTGGGAAAAAGAGGAGAGGGGAGGGAGGCAGGGAGGGAAACTGGGCCTCAAAGACCACTCCCAGGGACACAGTTCCTCCACTAAGGCCACTCCTACTCCAACAAGGCCCTACCTCCTAAGGTTAATCTTTCCCAAACTGTTCCACCCTCTGGTGACTAAAGCATTCAAATGTATAAGCCTATGGGGGCGGGGTGAGGCAGGTGCAGGTGGGGAGTATTCTCATTCAAACCACCACAGAGGTGGAGGCAGGAACATTAAGTAATCCTGGACTAAATGGCAGGTTTGAAGTAAGCCTGTGCAATGTGAGATATTGCCTCACTCAAACAAAACAAAAATTAAGTAAATAAATAAAAATAAAAGGTAAAATGCCCAAATTTATGAATGGGAATTTCAATAGGCCGTTTGTAGTTTACTACTTTTTTTTTACATGGGTGTGTGTGTGTGTGTTTGTGTGTGTGTTTGTGTGTGTGTGTGTTTGTGTGTGTGTGTGTGTTTGCAAACTACATGTAATATTGAATTGCCCTATTTTCTCATGGGGGAACTATTCAAAGGCTGACTTGTTAAGAAAGACATTAAGTCCAAAGTAATATTAAATGAGTAAGTCCCATGAAGCCAGGCCCCACCACAGCAAGGCATTTATAAGAAGGCATTCTGAAAGTATTGCTAAGAAGTCTGCTTCCTGTATGGTCTGGCCATTGTTTAAGGAGGTACATCTGGGTCCAGATTGCAAAGTTTCACTGCTGGTCCGCACAGAATCCAAAGAAGAAGGAGACTGCGGGCTATCAATGCTGCATGCCCTTCAGCAGGCATCTCAAAAGAATCACCGAGGTTCTCTCTGGAGAGGACAGGATTGCTAGAGCTGCCACTCTTTGGAAGAGAAGCACCGGACTTCCATTCCCAGCACACATTGGAGCCCAGGTCTAGCGCCAGTACAACTGTACACGCCAAGGAAAAAGGACAGCCTGGGCTTGGGCTTGCCTTGTATGGTACTGTGGGTTTTCTCTGTTTCTCTTGTTTTCTAAGCTGCTATCCTCTTAAGAAATGGAGTCAAGCACGATTCCACACTCAACTGGGTTTTAAGATTTCGAAACCCCAATTCAGTCAAGCAGAAAATGCCAGTCAAAATAAAATCATTGTCAAATAAGTCTGAAAACAAATCAAGCCACTCCCCTGAATGACTTAAGGAATTTTCTTATCAATGACATACTGGGTCCATTCACTCCCAAAACTGTCCCTCCTCTAACTGTTTCTGAGATATATGAAGGGGGTTCTGGAGATATGGCCCATGAGGACCTGAATTCAGATTCCTAGCATCTGGATTTAAAAGAAAAAGGCAGATGTTAATCCCAAAGGTGGAAGGCAGAGACAGTAAGATCCCCAGGGTTTGCTGCCCGGCCAGCATAGCGTGATCAACAAGCTCTAGGTTGAGTGGGAGACATGCGCTCATAAAATAAGGTCAAGAGGAATAGAGAGGGAGCCCAATATTCCCCTCTAGTCTTCACATACATGCATGTATGAACATGCACACACATGAACACACTCTCCACAGTGAAGCACAGAGGAGTTCATTCCAACCTGGCAAGAGAGGAAGAAGGAATTGAGAGCAGAGCTTCAATGAGCTTAGGAAGAAATGAAGCCATCAAAACGGAGAGAAGAGGAGCGAGGAAATGCATTTGAAGACAAGTCCATTTTTCCTTTATCGGGTTTTCCTTCAGCCTCTTGCGTCTGATTAATCCAGTTTCTGTCATATTTTATTTCATCCTTTTTGGTTCAACAATGCCTTTCCCCAAGATGATGAAAACCCTTCAGGCCTCTGCAGAGTGTTTAGCTTCTTCCTTTGTTCTGTGAATATCATTAAGCCTGTCTCCCGCTTGTGCCTGTGAGTATGATTAAGTCTTGCCTCTTCCCTGCCTGGCTGCCCCGCTCCCTCCTCTGCCTGGGGTGAACAAGAAAGTCTTCCCCTCAGGTCGTGCCTCCTTTTCTCCCATTCCCATTAAATGATTTTTTCCTCTAAAGAGATAAGAGATCTATTCAGTGGTGCCATTCCAGTTCTTCCTTCATCTAGGGGAGGATGGTCATGTTCAGGAGCCCCGTTTTCTGCCCCTGACTAATGGGATATAATTCTTGGTCAGCAGCACCGGAAGCAAGGCAGAGCTTATTAGACATCTGACAGCCCAGGCCCTAACTCGGACCAACAGAACCAGAATCAAGATAACACAGAATACTCTGGCACACTCTGAAGTTTGAGAAGTGTCCTTTAAGTCACAGAATTCAGAAGGAATTTAGAAGAGAACAAGCTGGTTTGTGGACCTGAGAAGTCAGAAGGTTTTTTCAAAGACAAAGAAACCTCTGAAGGAGAGAAGGGCACTCACAATGAATCGCTTATTGTTCCTACGCTGCTATGTGATGTGGGAAGTCCTTCTGTATATGTGTTGCTTTTAGTGATTGATAAATAAAGCTGCTTTGGCCAACGGCTTTGCAGAGTAAAGCCAGGTGGGAAATCCGAACAGAGATATATATATAGAGAGAGTAGGCGGAGTCAGGGAGATGCCATGTAGCAGCAGAAGAAGGCAGATGCTGGAACCTTACCAGTAGGCCACAGCCTTGTGATGATACACAGATTAATAGAAATGGATTAATTTAAGATGTAAGAGCTAGCTAGGAATATGCCTAAGCTATTGGCCAAACAGAGTTTTAATTAATATAGTTTCTGTGTGATTATTCGAGTATGGGTGGCTGGGACACAAACGAACAGTCTCAAACTACAGCCATGCCAACAATGCTTCATCCATATACAAACTTAGGAAACAATGAGATATTGAACATAAGAACCTACTGTTCTCAGGAGATCTTGTCTATTTCCCCTTCCCAGGGGAATCTATATATGTTTCTCTTACGGTTCACCTTGTTACTTAGCTTCTCTGGGGTTGTGGACTATAGGCTCATTATCCTTTGTTTCACAGTTGGTATCTACTTATGAGTGGGTACATATCATACTCATCTTTCTGGATCTGGGTTACCTCACTCAGGATGGATTTTTCTAGTTCCATCCATTTGCATGCAAATTTCAAGATACCAGACAGTGCAGGAACCAGCATAGGACTAAACTAGGCATGTGGGTGACAGTTGTATGGCTGGGGCAGACTATAGAGCCACTGGCAGTGAGACCCAGATTTATTCCTACTGCTTGCTTGTTCTGGCTTTTTGGAACCCATTCTCTTTGGTGGGATACCTTTCTCAGCCTAGACATGGGAGAGGGGTGCCTTGGCCCTGCCTCAAAGCAATGTGCTAGACTTTGTTGACTCCCCTTGGGAAGCCTTACCCTCTTTGAGGAGGGGATGGAGTGTGGGGTGGGGAGGAAGATGGAAGTAATGGGAGGAGAGGAGAAAGTGAGAACTGAGATTAGTATATAAAATGAGAAAAGATCTTATTTTTATTCCTATTGTTCCTATGTTGCCATGCTAACAGTGCTCCTATCCATACACAAACTCAGAAAACACTCCTGAGAAGTTCCGAACCAGAGACAGTGGTACTAAACCTCAGAAAACTCAAAGAATGAACCAAAACCTTTAGCCAGGACAGGACCGTGTGTGCATGTGTGTACACACCTGGGCACATGCACAGACACGTACACACACACACACACACACACACACACACACACACACTACTTGCTGAGAGAAAGGAAAGCATGAGGGTTAGTCTTACTTGTCTACTGGATGAGATTTAGAATCACCATGGAAACACACTTCTGCATGTGCCTACGTAAGTGCTGGCAGAAAAACTGACTGAACAAGGAACACCTACTCTGAATGTGGGCAGCATCAGCCCACAGGCTGGGTTCCTAGGCTGGCTGAAATGAGAAAGTCAGCTGGGCAGTGACAGTCCCTACGTCCTGAGTGCAGACACAACATCCTTGCCATCACAACTCTGCAGCCATTATGGACTAGAGTTTCAATTACGAGTTCCTCAAAACTCTTCCCCAAAGCAAAACCCTTCCTTAAGTTGCTTGTGTTGGGAATTTTGCTACAGCATCAAGAAAAGTGACTCGCCCAGGAAGTTACTGGGGATGTATGCTGGGAACAACAGGATCTTAGTGTGACCTCTTCCTTAATCTGAGCTGGGCCAAATTGAAGATGCTTTCTCTGGCTCCATGTTCTGTGTGGTAACATGTGGATAACAAAATCTCTTCAGGTTCTGCCTGACATGCAGCCTTGAGATCATCATTATTACCTTAATACCCCAGTTTGCAGAGATTACCAAGGGTTTTGGCTTCCATAGCTGTTCAGCTACACCATGTGTCATATAGTGTGCTCAGACTACTGGCAATAATTAAAGCAAACACCAAGATGATTATCGTAAATGTCAAAGAATAAACCAAACAGGTGAAGTAGATTATCAGTCTCTAATACAAAAGACCTTACTTTTTATTTGCCATAGATAACTGCGAAATAAAAGCAGAGCTTGGTGTGGCTTTTCATGCCTGTAATCTCAGCCCCTGAGAGGCTGAGGCAGGAGGCTCATGAAGTTAAGGACAGCCTGAGACACATAATAAAACCCTCTCTGGAAGGAAGGAAAGAAGGGAAGAAGGGAGGGAGAAGGGAAGGAAGGGAATGAGGGAGGAAAAGAGGGAGGGAGGTCATTTGGGCATCATAATACAAAAAAAAAAAGAGAGAGAGACCATATCTGGTTCTCAAGCTCCAGTCTTAGCAAAGAAATGTTTCTGATCTCAAGGGTTCCCGGTATTCCAGAAATAAGCACCCAATTTATTTTGGCGATTGAGCAAACAGTTTGAACACATTAACACACACAGAATCTTCATAACCTTATCAGCTTGGAAATGCCTGGTTTTCAGTCTTGTTCATCCTCTGGGTGAACATCACAAAGGTTTTCTGCCCCAATGAATGTGCTGTGTGAGGCTGACGTCAGCTGCCCCACACAGCCCTTCACATAGACTACCTTAGTATCAGATCCTGCCACCAAGGCCCAGAGAGATATTCTAACCATGAATGAAAACAGTGTTTGCCACTCAGAGATTTCAAATGCAGAAGTACAGGAAGAGGGGTCCAGCAAATCTATTTATTCACTATCAGATATCTGTGGTAGTTCTTCAGTTCGAATGACATTCTTATCACAGTGCATGATAGATGGATAGAAAACAGAAAATAAAGGGTTAAAAAATAATAATAAGACAAAAAGGGATTGACAGACTGGAGAGGTAAAACACACAGGATAGAAGTGAAAATCAGATATGTGCATATTTGTTCTATTAATTAATCATCTTAACCATAATCTCTGCATTCAGGGAAATTCAGTTATTTTGTAAACAGTAGTCACTGGCTGGGTGATGGCTGAATCAACTGGTCCACTTCCAGGCATAAGCTGCTTTACGCAGGGTCACCATCCGCTGTGGACTTACTTGTAGAGCCCTCCCTGAGCTGGGCCAAGTTCGTCTGGAGGTTTTCTACCCTTTTCCTACACATCTAGCTCAGTGAATCTGAAGTACCCAAAGCAAGAAAACATTCCATGTGAACATGAAATAGGAATGCTTACATGGGGCACACCAACTCCTAGAGGTTCAAACTCCTGGAATCTTGAGTCTTTCATCTGCTTGCTATTTTCTTTATATTTTTCTTCCACAATCTTTCTGTAAATTTAATGTGAATGTATAAAAATCAGTACAAGATGTTTAAACATATCTATAGTATACAAACAAGCATGATCACTATTTTAACAGGCAGACTGGGTTATCAGGTCTGTCCCTCAAGGTGCAGCACCCTAAATGAGTCTTTTTCTCTTTAAAATTTTAAGTGAAATTGCTCTTCAGAAGCACACACAAGGAAGCTATGGCTCCTTTGTCAGCTCTGGAACCTCTGGAATATCAGGAGAAGATAACACTCGGCCCTGAGCATCCTGACTGTGAAGACACTGATTTATTCTGCTTCATGATGAGCAAGCCTATATACAGGACAATGGAAGCACATGTCAGGGAATGTGTGAACACTGTGGAAGTAGTAACAGATCTACTGCCCAAGTAGCTTTCAACTCTCCAATTCTGTATTATTAGTCTCCATAACGCATGACAGACTTCTAGGGCTTAGGGTTCCTTTTGTCTAACATGCCCGCCTCTCTCCAGAAGCCACCATAATTCTTTACTTCCACAAGCTTCAGTTTTCATACTATATAATAACTAAGATTGTGCACAGTGTTGGCATGTCTCAATGACATTAAATAATATATGTTGATTGCCTTGGCGGGTTACTTAGTCTAGGGTTAGTAACCCACCCGGCAGTTCAGTCATTCCAGGGTCACGGAGAGGAACTATCTGTAAGATAAATGGGCTAGAAAAGAGGAAGGAGGCTAAGCGAGGGGGTTCTTGTCAAAGCCTCAGTTTATTAGAGATGGGGTACAGCTTATATAGGATAAGGAGTTGGGGGGTGGGCACAGAGGCCTGAGCTCTTGCCACATGGTTCACGTTGGTCACGTGGTCCATGTTGGTCACGTAGGCAGGAGGTTATCTTCGGTAAGGTCACTGTAGGCCAAGAAGTCATGAGTTGACACACCTAGTTCCCTAGATAGTTTGGAATGTGGGGTGGGTTCCGCTAACAGATAGCTCTCCATCAGCCAATTTGGGTGTGGGGTAGGCTCTGTCAATAGAACGATTCCTAACACAATTATGGCTGTGGGGTTCTCTGTAGACTCCCCAGGGTGATGGTTCCTGCAATGATTTTAGGAGGAAATTGGCTCCCAACAAATATATACGGCCCCTTTAGAATCCTAGAAACAACGGTCAAAATTCTAATTCAACTAATTTATAAAATTAAGATCAAATTGCAGCAATATTAGTATAGCATGTGTAATATTTATGCTATTCTTTTGCCTATAAATAATTTTAATCTGTATAATGATTTTAATATGCATGCAAAATATTACATTTACCTTTTTTATATCTTCCTTTCAGATTGAATCCCCCATAACATTCAGCCAATGACATGAATTTTGCTACCTCGGAGACATTAACATTACTTGCATTTAGACACAGATTTGAAGCTCTGAGTTGATGTAATAACTCAAATAATTTCAGGGTATATATTTCCTCAGTTAGAGCCACAGTCAGTGGTTTATAGGGACCAGCATGCTTTGGCTCTCAACAACAGACTACACATAAATCTTCCCAACTGAATAACCCATAATATCACCTGGTAACCTGAAACTGGCCATGATAAGAACATTTACCCCACAGAGTTCAGCAAACAAATGAGCTGCCTCCCAACCCAAGGATGCTCAGTAACCATACTTCACAGTCCTACTGCCTGTGACTTCACTGTGGAGGACTGCACCCTCCAACAGCGAGCCGAAGCAGGCCTTTCTCCCTTAAGTTGCTTCTTTCAGGACACTTTATCAAACAATGGGAAAAGTAACGAAGGCAGACTAAATTGTAAAGCTGTCTGTTCGTCTTCTGGATGGGATAGGTCCAAGTGTCAGCAGCCAATGAGGTTTCCTTTAGAGCCTGCCCACATTCTCATCACTAGTAACCTCCCTACCTTTCAGTCTGCCTTCACACAGGCCTGAACATCTGATGTAAACAGTACTTGACATCCAATCTCTGGCTCAGGAACCTTGTTGGGGGAGCAGGTGAACGAAGGCATAAATGATCATGTGCGCCTTGGTTTAGGCTGTTGCCTTCCTTGTGTGAGTTCTTTGAGAGCACTGATAGGCAGCGCAGGGCACGGGGCACCCAAAGGAAAGGCAGCTTACTTCAGCTTCCTGGCTTTCTCATCAGCGGCCTGCAGCTTCCTCAGCCGCATCCTTTCCCTCGGAGTCATTTTCTGCACTTCAGACAGGGCTTGCAGAGTCTGCAGGTGGATCTTTTTCTGCCTAGAAGTAATAAACATTCCCCAACATGCAACTCGTACCAAACATGCTCAGAAAAAAAAAATAAACAAATATCTTACAGAAGTATCATTGCTCTATGGAGAGAGCGGCAGCGTCTCAGGGCAGGCCAGGAAAATCTAATAAACTCCAAGTGGGTAATGAGCCAATAAGGACTGGAGTTAATCAGCATTATTTTTCAAATTAGATTTCTGCTTAAAAGCAAATTGTGTACATTCCAAATTCCTGCTCATTTCGTTGCCTATGGCTGGCCTTTCTAATGGAAGCCAAATTAGGATCATGCCGTTAGAGAGGAAATAGGCGGCCACAGTCACTCGTCTCTGGGCAGGATTAGCTCGCGGTCTTTGGAAAGATGGTGAATCCTACCTCCACCAAGGTAGGATTCTACCTACCTCCGCCACCCATCCTCTTTGTAGCCAAGGGCAGAAAGAGGACCCAGGTTTCTACCTCTGCAAAGAGCGGGCTGTGTTACAGTGAGCATCATGTGGGATAATGTATGCACACTGCCCAAGGGTGGCATTATAACAACTGTATTTTCTTCAACGGCTTATATTATCTGGGCTCACTCCCATAGACATTTTATGGTAGCATGGTCCAGTGGGTAACTACGAAGGTTAATAATACTCCCTAGGCTCAAACTGTAGCTCCGGGGTTACACACCGCATGTCTCTTGGAGGTTATGGAATCTCTGTGTAACTATGAAAGAGAACATTGCTACCTACTTCACAGGGGCATCCCTCATTTATTGAAGAACCTCTTTTTGTTAAGTTGAAGAAACCACTCACACTAAACAAGGATGGCAAGGCCTGAGGTTACGTTCCCAGTGACCTCAGCTTCTTCCTTAGGAAACACTGTGAGAAACTGAATATCATCCAGACCACAGTGTCCCAGGAAGGGACAATTTATCAGGAATATGCACCCCTTATTTTGTAGGACTTAATGAACTCCCCCTGAAACATAACCACATATCTTGAAAATAAAGGGGACTATCTGAAATCAATATTTTACAGTGTGAAGTGCCCTCCAGACAATTGATTTCCAGCATGCAATTGACTGTAAACTGTGCTAGGCAATCTGCCCCACAACTGCTGTGCAAAATGATAGCTAAATTTGCTATTTTAAAAATAAGATAACCTCTATTCTCACACCTATAAACAAAACTAAAACTTAGACTTTCTTGAAATAATGGGCAGCAACACAAGAAAATAATCATATTAGAAACCTGTCTATAAATTTACCCCAAGGGACCTTTCCAGGTGCACGTTTGTTAGGTGGACTGTGAGGCTGGGAAAACATATAGGACACAGTCGAGAAACCACTGGGGTGTGTCAGAAAAGAGTGTCTGCATTGGTGTGTGTGTGTGTGTGTGTGCGTGAGAGAGAGAGAGAGAGAGAGAGAGAGAGAGAGAGAGACTGCACTGGTGTGTGTGTGTGTGTGTGTCAGAGGAGAGCGTCTGCACTGGGGTGTGTGTGTGTGTCAGAGGAAAGTGTCTGCATTGGGTGTGTGTGTGTCAGAGGAAAGTGTCTGCATTGGTGTGTGTGTGTGTGTGTCAGAGGAAAGTGTCTGCATTGGTGTGTGTGTGTCAGAGGAAAG
>NW_004949131.1:2048569-2084431 GCF_000317375.1 Microtus ochrogaster
AAGTGTCTGCATTGGTGTGTGTGTGTGTGTGTCAGAGGAAAGTGTCTGCATTGGTGTGTGTGTGTCAGAGGAAAGTGTCTGCATTGGTGTGTGTGCGTGCGCACATGTGTGTGTCAGAGGAGTGTGTACACACTGAGGTGTTTGTGTCAGAGGAAGTGTTTGCACTGATGTGTGTGTGTGTCAGAAGAGGGTGTCTGTACTGGGGTGGGTGAGTGGGTGTGTCAGAGGAGCGTGTCTGCCCTGGGGTGTGAGTGTGTCAGAGAAGTGTGTCTGCCCTCAGTGTGAGTCATCTGAGAGTAGGAGAGTATCTGGCTATTTGGCCTTGAAGGTCAGCCTGGGGTTCTCCTGTATCAGCCCGGGGGCTCCTTATCAGCCTGGGGTTCTCCTGTATCAGCCCGGGGGCTCCTTATCAGCCTGGGGGCTCTTCTTCTCACACCACTGGGGAGGTAGAGCCATTGCCTTTGGATCCTTATAAAATAAAGCAGAGTCCCATCAGCAAAATCATAGGTTCCATCTTTAAGAAGGGGGCCCCTGGCATCTGGAATTCACTGCTTGTACAGGTGCCCACCACTGCACTGGAGCTGCCCACCATCTGTACTTTGACAAGTTAAACCAAAGTAATTTCTTGAATGAGAAAGGAGTCAGGCCCAGAAATTACTGTTGCTCTTTTGGAAAGTACCTTATTTTTTTTGATTTTTCCAGAGAGATAGTGTGTATAATATGGAAAGAAAGCGAATTTTGGCTTTTCCCCCCAAATGCTTACAGCACTCTCTTTCCATAGATACATACTCAAGTCAGTTAAACAAATACCATATGAAGCCACTTAGGTTTCTGATAGAAGACTCATTAGCAGAAACATTCCTAAATGTCTGAGCTATTCGCTTCTCTCTGCCATCACAGGGTAACTGTGGTGCTGCCCTGCAGATCTGTGAGTGTGTGGAGGTTTAGACAGTCAGGATTTCAGCCTGCGATCACCCGGGGCAAATGGCTCTTGAATGCCACATTACCGAAGCTTCTTAATTTCCTGGCAAGATTTAAGTGCAATCTAGGATGCGCTGCACAGTCAGCTTAGCGCTAATAGATTTTTAAAGACGGACGCACTTAGCATTTACATGGAATGGGCTTGTTAAAAATAAAGCAATTACTTACATGGCACTAATGATATGAACAGCATCCTTCTGACAAACCGAGTTCTTGCCTTCCAGCGTCGCGTCTGAATATTTACACATCAGGTGCTGAAATGAAGGAAACCACCATGGCCTTAGAACCCCTTTCCAGCAACGGGAGGGCACGAGGACCCACGCGCCTTTTCCAGCTGATCTTCCTGACCACAGCAAAGCACTGAGGTAAACTCACAGCAGTGGTTCTTTCTCTCTCGGAAGGGTTAAATTAGATGGTGTTGCAGGTTGTGTGAGATCCCCCAGAAGGAGCTCCTGCCTTCTCTAACTTCACCTCGTCCTTGTCTCTCCCTCCTCACTCCTCCCCCACGATGCACCAACAGACCTTCCCTCAGCTCCAGGAATACTCACTCATCTCTCGGCCTTTAACCGTCAATGTCAACCCTCTCACCCCGACGAGATGGACATTAGGCAAATGAGACACTTAGCTAAGGTACAAGATTCAAAGGTGTAACCCAGACCTCAGCAAGCAGGGGAGGTACTTCCTTAATACACGGCAGCATCTGTGAAATGAAAATCAGTGCCCAAACCCATGAAGAACAGAATTCCATATGCTTACAGACAAGGTCCAACCCTAAACCTGAGCAACTATACCCCGTGTGCCTCTCACCAATCTTGGCCTCGTTGGAGTTTTCTTTAAATTTTTATATTTTGCTATCAGGGTGATATTGATTCTGAAATACTGCAGAGCTAGGGAGATGGCTCAGCAGTTCAGAGCACTGGCTGCCCTTCCAGAGAACCCTGGTTTGTTTTTCTGCACCCACATGGCAGATCATAAACGTCTGTGACTCTAGTCCAGGGGGATCTGATACCTTCTTCAAGTTCTCCTCTTAGACTGTTTACATGGCTGGCTGCGTCTTCCCGCTGGTAAGATGGTGTCAACACCTATGACTACCAAAGAGCCCTTCTCTCTCTTTATTCTTAGTGAAGACCCAGTCCCCTTTCTTCTTGGTTCTTCATGTTCCTTACGTTTCCTCGGCTACTGAATTCTTACTCTAGCAGACAAACGTCAGCAGAGCAGACCATGCCTGCCCCTTCCTTTTTAGCCTTCCTGGGGTCAGCACTGTATCTCATGGTTGAGCACACCTCACTGTTGTCTTTGCATCCTCTGATTTAGATCTTACCCCACTGGTGAAAAGTAGGCACCCGTGACAAGGCAGGTGACCCGGTGGTTCCTGTTAGACTTATTTATAACAGAGGAAACTTGCTGAGGAGCTGGCAAATGCCTGAGAGGGTCATAAAAGAGAAAAGCCTTGGGGAGAACAGCTAGCTTCTTACATCCTAGACAGACCCTCTGTCTAATCAAGCTCTCCAACGCAAAGGAAAAGAAAAGAGACACCTGGCCAATTGAAGACGCTAAGTCATGTCCTAAGGAGGGAATAACAACAGCTCAATGAAAATCCCAGATTTACAAATTCTCAGCAGTATATTCCTGTATTAACAGGGATGGATTTCAAAGTGTTCAGGTAAGATCTGTCAGTCTCAGAACCACTGGGTAGATAACAACGATTTTAAGCAGAAAATTAGAACTCCAGCTTCCCATGTCTCATGGCATCATGCAGCCAGAGTTTGTATAGCCTGCTTTGTAGAGAGATTTTCCCAGTGTTCCTCTTGGCTTCTCTTAAGTCCTTCTTTCCTCCTTTCTGGCTGATTCATATATATATATAATTTATTTTATTTTTCAGAAAAAGAAAACAAACTATCTTTTGTTCATTTTCCATACCAATCCCAGTTCCCACTTCCTCCCATCCTTCCATTCCTTCCACCTAACCCCTCCCCACCTCACCCCCCATCTTCCACTCCTCAGAAAGGGTAAGGCACATTGCTTTGAGTAAGGTCCAAGGCCCTCCCTATTACATCCAGGCTGAGCAAGGTATCATCCAAAGAGAATGGGTCCCCCAATAAAGACAGTACAAGCAGACTGCCCATGGCCCCTCAGTCTACCCCAGCCATACAACTGACACTCACATTCAGAGGGACTAGTTTGGACCTACACTGTTTCCTTCCCTGTCCAGCTGGAGTTGGTGAGCTCCCATTAGCTCAGGTAGACTGTTTCAGTGGGTGAACCCATCATGGTCTTGACCTCTTTGCTCATATTCTCACTCCTCCTGACTCACTTCAACCTGACTTTGGGAGCTCAGTCCAGTGTTCCACTGTGGGTCTCTGCCTCTGTTTCCATCAGTTGCTAGATGAAGGTTCTATGGTGACATTTAAGATATTCCTCAGTCAGACTACAGGGCAAGGCCAGTTTGGGCACCCTCTCCTCTATCGCTTAGGGTCTTAGCTGGGGGCATCCTTGTGGATTCCCGGGAATTTCTCTAGTACCAGGTTTCTTGCTAGCCCCGTAATGGCTCCTTCAATCAAAATATCTCTTTCCTTGCTCTCATCTCTGTCCTTCTTCCATCTCTTCTATCTCATTCTTTCAAGTTCTCCTCCCCTTCCCTTTTTTTCTCTCCTCTTCCTCTTCTGCCCTCCCTTCTCCCCCACCCCCATACTCCCAATTTTATGGCTGATTCTTAACCATATCTGAGTCCCACAGCATAACCTTGAGACACAGAATGGTAGGCGGCCCTGATCCACTCTCATTTCCGGTACCTGAAGGTGCTCTTCGATGTAAGGGATTTTTAAAACTTCTATAGCAGATGGTCTCAAGGAAGGACTCTTGTTCAACATGCTGTAATATTAAAAAAGAAAATTACTTTTCAAATGAACAAAAACCAAAGTTCATTTCAAGCACAGGAATGAAACTTCAATGGCCTCTCATTCAGACTTGCTGCCATACCATTCCATGATGGTGTTTAGTTCTCGTGAGAATCTCTCGGGAAGTGAAGGTGTGTTGCCTTCAACAATATTTAAAACCACAGACAAGAAACTGGAACCAGCAAACGCGTGATCCATGCAACACATCTCGTATAAAATGCATGCCAGTGACCTGCAGACAAAAATCAAAACATTTAAACAGAGAACAAACACCCCATATAAAATTTGTCTATCAAGAAAAACCTCGCAGATATTGGGCATTAGCTTGTTGTAAGCACCACTCTGGGCTGCCATCTGTCATAAGGTTCGTACATTCCAGGCTAGGGGCACGAGGATTAGAAACGTCAGGTAGGAAGAACAGAGATTTGAAAGAAACACAGAGACATAGGACAGTACCAGGAGGGGCAACTCGGCAGATAACGAATGCTAATTCGCCCCATTTATTTTCCACACACTTTCATATCCCAATATAAAACAGGGGGAAGAAGTAAAAGACTGCTTTACCGTGACACAAAGGACAACCACAACAGTTACTTGTTTCAGTACTTGAGACAGCAAGCCATTATTTCCTGAGTAAAGTATTTGATGTTTGGGCAGGAATGTGCAGTGAACATACCCTAGACCAAGTATCCTGTAGGCAGCCACCCCCTATGTCAAACCTCCTATTTTAGAGAAGAATCACAGGAGTATGCTTAAATTCTCTGACCTATGGTCACGGTGGAACAGATCCACCTCTATGGGCCATTTTAATGTCCAAAACACCAAGTAATCACACCCTAGCTCAAGATATCTTGTTTTGTAGCCACAACTTTGAAAGACAAAAATAAGCTCAAATTCTCTGACCTCCAGACAAGGTGGAACAAGCTCACATGTGTGTGTGTCCTCATATTAGATCCAATGTACCAGCAGCAATTTGAGTTTGTTTACAGACTACCTATTCTCCAAGGAAAACCTGGACCCAAAAGACAGACAGACAGACAGACAGACAGAGACACACACAGAGGGAAACACAATACACAGGGACACATAGGCACACACATATGCATGTAGGCACGCTGTACACAAATCTAAGTCCCAACAAAGGATGGAGTACAGAGAGAGACCTGAACACTACTTTCTCCAAAGGAAAAATAAACAGTCCAATAGCAAAATGTCTGCACAGAGTAAAGAGTCTAAGATTTGATTAATGTAGCTGGGAATTTTTAAATTAGCTCCTGTGAAAGACAAACAAAATGAGGCTGTATATTACCTGCCTAAGGTAGTTTTTGAAAGCTATGTATGCAGAAGGAAATTTTAATTTATCAGCCCGACCTGGCCTCTGTGTACGCTGTGCATGTTGAAAAGCAAGCAGGCATTATTTACTCGCTTTCTGAATAGAATCCATTTGCAGGTAGAAAGGGAGGGAAACTATTTGCTGCTTACATTAAAATGTCTAACTCTCCCTTGGGGACCATGAAACAGGGGCTGAGAATCAGTGATCAGCCCAACTCTGAGGTGGATTCACCGTGTCAAGTGGTCACCTCTGAGCCGACAGGAACATGTTCTTAATGGTTCCACATTACAAAGAAAATGACCATGACCTTTAAAGTCTTCCCGACCTAGTATTAAGAAACAATAGGCTGTTTTTATCTTGTGGACATTGTGAATGATTTAACAGCTAGATCCCTCTTTTCATAGTGGTTTTCTGAAAGACGAAAAAAATGAGTTTGTAATAGAGTGTTTATAAGCTATATTTTATATAACTTCTGACACAGCGTTTAGTAAGGGGAGAGTATACATAAATAAACACATGAACACAGAATTTATTCCATGGTTTGTTATGGAAATGCACACATGTAAGAGTATTCTGAAAATGGTTCTGTTCTAATGAGCAACATCAACATTAAAGCTTTCCAGTTGACTAAACAGCACTTTCATGTGAATCACAACAGAACTCAGACCTCCCCAGTGAAACAAGCCAAAATCAGATATGTTTCCAACTCATAGACAAGGAAAGTGACTGTGAGAAGCTAAATGACCTGGTCAAGGTGATACAGTAGTAAATGGTACAACTGACTCTTGATTAAAGCATTGTCTGTCCAAACTCTTTTAGAAAGACAAATAACATCAGAAGCAATTATACAGTACTGACTAGAGCAGCAATATCAACATAAATATTATAAATCAAAATATTTGAAGCTCAATCTATTTTGTGTCCATCTTTAAGAGTATCAAATGGCATCTTACATAGGAATTTTAATATACTTAGATTTCCGCCAGGATGATAAATTTCTTCAAATAAGTGTAAAATAATGACATTTTTAAAACAATAAAAACAGAGTGTCCATGTCAGCAGAAAGCACTAAACACATTCAGGAAGGGCGTTCTTCTAATAAAGAAAAATGATCCTAGGCAGAAACAAGCAATGCTAGAACAAAGAAACAACATTAAAGAAACACTCTGTGAATATACATAAATAGACATTAATGTTACACAACAGTATAGATAATATCTTGTTGGGCCGGAAAATTGTATATAATAAAGTGTATGGCAGGATAACACAAAAGACAAAAAAGAACAAGACAAAGTGTTTTCTGCTCCTTCTGCTACTGAGAAAGAGGTCATAATGACATCTTTACTAGACAGTAATAAGGATGCATGTTGTATTTTCTAAAGTTATCATTGAAGGATAAGATAACACAGAAGCAAAACAAGCTAAAGGGAAAAAAATCAACTACCACATTTGAAACTAAAAGGAAGAAAGGAAATAAAAATGAAAACAAACAAATGGGGCATGGAGAGATTAAACATAGTTTAACCACAAACATAGTTACACTAAATGCCATAGGAGTAAAATAGTTCAATTGAAAAAGGCTTATCAGACTAGGTTTAAAAAATAATGCTCTCCAAATAACCTTGAGTATCTGACCTTGAGAAAGCCTGGCAGAGTTGTACACAGAACCAGTGAGACACCTTAGCAGGTGAAGGTGCCTGTGGCCAAACCTGACTACAGGAGTTGAATCGCAGTGACCTACCCAGAGGAGAACTAGCTTCTGAGGTTCCCCCACCACCACCCCAATCTCCACACTCACACCATGACATGCCCACGCTCCACAAATAAATAAAAATTCAAAAGACAAAAATATTTCATGCAAGCACTTGCCAAAATACTGCTAGTATAGGTATACTCATATCTCATAAATCAGGCTTTGAGGTAAGACTCACTATTAAAATTAACATGAGGGATTAATAAGAAACCAAGCTATCAGGAGTATATGATAACTTTAAATGAGCATGCATCAAATGTGTGTATAAGTGTGTGTGAGAGACAGAACAGAATTAAAGCTCAATCATGGTGTTTCATAATCATTCAATAGCTAACAGAACAAACAGATATCAAAATCAATAAGAATGGAGAAAATATACACAATAACCCAATTGACAAATTGCTATTAGACTCTATAATGACAAAATTCAGATTATTTTAAAGAACTCACGAGCCATATATCAAGACTGGCCATACACAAGTTCACAGACAAGCTTCAATGAGTTCAAGAATCAAAATCTTGAGATCATACTCTCTGACTACAGAGCAAGTAAGCTAGATATTAAAAATGAGAAGAAGGGAGACAGGAGAGGTGGTGTGGGTGCAGGGGAGCTGGGCCCCTGAAGGTGTGAGAACAGAACTGGCCCAGCCCCTTGCTACCTGCTTCATTGGGTGAGCCAGCCTGGGCAACTCTGGAGAGCTCACCTTGGTGGTGAGGATGAGGGAGAGCTAGCGGGATGACCAACCCCATTACTGCCCAGGCCCAGAACCAGGGCTATGAGTTGGCCCACACCATCTATGATCTACTGGAGCATGTGAAGGGGCCAGTCCTGAGGATCCAAAGCAGCAGGGTCTCCATGACACAGGGCAACAACAGGATATCCACGAAGAGTCCCTGTGAGGGTTCAGTACTGATGGTGGAGCAGAAGCCAGAGGCATCAAGCCAGACTAATGACTCAATGCAATGAACACTTGCAAGTAAAGATGTACGGACTAAAGGGTATACTGTGTGACTCACTGGGCCATACTACAGCTTCCATGACGAAATTTTTTTTCTTTTAAATTTTGTTTTATTTTATTTTGTGTGTGTGGGGGGGTGCAAGGGCAGAAGGCAGATATAAAGGGACAGGGAGATTGAATAAGATTAGGATGCATGATTTGAAATCCACAAAGAATCAATAAAATGTTTTTAAAAGCACAAAATAATTTTTTTAAAAAAGGGCAGGAGAAAGGGATAAGAAATCTCCAACAGCTTAGAAATTAGGAAACACACATTTAAATTCCTTAGATTAAACACGAAATACACATCTAAAGCCTTTGGATTACACAGGAAAGCTTACTAAATGAAGCTATAACAAAATTGAAAGTATCAGATATATAAGGAGATAAAAGTTTAAATCTACGATCTAAGTCAAACTTGATCATTTAATATATATATATATATTAATATATATAAAATTATCAAGTTTAATATATCTCAAAATAGGGCTATATTAAATTATCAAGTATATATCTCAAAATAGGGATAGGGACAGGGTTCTAGGGGTGAAGAGGCAGGGTACAGGATCCACGAAACAAATTTTCTTTGAAAATGCTCTGATGAGACAATGCTTTGTATGCAAAAGAAAGATAAAGAAAAGACACTCCCATGAAAGGTTAGATAATGAGTTTCCTTTTTAAAAAGATTTATTTATTTATTATGTATACAGTATTCTGTCTGCATGTATCTCTGCAGGCCAGAAGAGGGCACCAGATCTCATCACAGTTGGTTGTGAACCATCATGTGGTTGCTGGGAATTGAACTATTCGGGAACCTCCCGAAGAGTAGCCAATGCTTTTAACCACTGAGCCATCTCTCCAGCCCTAGATAAAGATTTTCAACAGCAGAAAAAAAAAGACAATAGCTTGCTAAATAGACATGCTGTCAAACAGTCTTCTAAACATTTATGTTCCCATACATAAACTAACGCTGCCCTCAATCAGAGGGAAGCTTCTCTTTGCAGTGGACAGCAGTTAATGCAGACATTCGTAATTGGCCAAAGAGCTGAGAAGAAGTGACTACTATATATTCAGCCCTAAATGGGACTTTTATGTCAACCACTCACCAAAGCTCAGGGGATGCCACAGGAAGGGGTAAAAGAATGTCAGAGCTGGAGGAGGGGAGGGGTGCTATGAAATGCTGTCCTCTGGACATGACAAGGCCACTGCCCACACAAATTCACTAAAGCTAGGGTTAGCTGCACAAGAGCAAGGCAAGAAGATGTGTCAACAGTTCAACATGCAGCATATTTTGGATGGGTAACCAAGGGAGGAGCAAGGTGTGGGCTACCTGAGGAAAGTTGGAGGTGGATATAATCAAGTTACATTGTTTGCATGTATAGGACAGTCAAAGAATAAATAGCGATTCTATTTTTAAAAAGATAATAAAAGTAGAATGTATAAAACCAAGAAAATTTAATAGATCTCTAGCAAGACTAATAAGAAAACCAAGTAGGAAAAAACACATCAAAAATCATAGGAATGGGGAAAAGCATAACACTACAGACTCCACGTGTCTCAGAAAAAGGCACAGGAAGGTGTCTCCATGAGTCAAGCACTTGCTGTGCCCACATGAGGCTATGAGCTTGGGTCACCAGCACCCACAAAAGAGCTGGGCATAGCGTCACAATCTGTAACTGCAGTGCTGGGGAAGTGAAGGATTCCCGAGGCTTGCTGTTGCCAGTCAAGTCGAAATGGCAAGGCCCAGATTCAGTGAGATAAACCATAAAGTAGAGATAAGATATAGAGGAACATACCTAATGTCAATCTTAGACCTCAGGACACATCTCACGTGCTCACGCGGCCAAGTATTAGAAAGTGTGAGAGCAGCATTTATAAGCACATTTCCCTCAAATAAATGGACAGTTCAGATGAAATCATCTTTCAAATATGGTATATCAAACTGACATAAGAAAAAAAAAACAGAAAACACTCCCTATCCTATTTAATTGCTATCTATTACCCAAATAATAAATCTGAGTTTCAAAAAAAATCTGTGGTTCTTACTATCAAATTCTTCTAAACATTTATTGAATGACTCATACTAATCTAACTCAATCTGTTCATGTTATAAAGTCAGAAAAATATAGATAGTAAAATACAACAAATGCATTATGCGAAGTAAAAATTATAAATTTTCTCATGATTATAGGTTTTAAACCCCCAATACACACACATACACACACACACACACACACACACACACCACCACAAATAGAATATTATGATATATTTAAAAGGTCCATATCATTAACAAGTGATTTTTTTTTTCAGGAATATGGTATTGACCTAAAATTCACATAGCCAATCAATAAAAAACTAGAAGAAACAAAAGAAAAACTGTAACATCACCTTCACATATTTGGAAAAAGTGGGCTGGAGAGATGGCTCAGCCATTAAAGGCTAAGCATGACAGACTGGGAAAAAACATTTCACTCAATAGTTAACATTCATCTGTAGTTTTGTAAAGAAGAATAGATAAGAATTCTCAACAGAAGAATCTCAAATGGCCAAAAGATACTATAGGAAATCTTCAAAATCCTTAGCCATCACAAAAATGTAAATTAAAACAACTCTGAGATACCATCTTACACCTGTCAGAATGGCTAAGATCAAAAACACCAATGACAGGTTATGCTGGAGAGGATGTGGATGGAGTAAGGGGAACACTCATCCATTGCTGGCGGGAATGCAAACTTGTACAACCACTTTGGAAATCAGTATGGTGGTTTCTCAGAAAATTGGGAATCAACCTACCTCAGGACCCAGCAATACCACTCTTGGGCATATAACCAAAAGATGCTCAATCATATTACAAAGGTATTTGTTCAACTATATTCATAGCAGCATTATTTGTAATAGCCAAAACCTGGAAACAACCTAGATACCCCTCAACCAAAGAATGGATTAAAAAATATGGCACATTTACACATTAGAGTACTACTTAGTGGTAAAAAGCAATGACATCTTGAATTTTGCATGCAAATGGTGGAATTAGAAAACACTATCCTGAGTGAGGTAACCCAGATGCAAAAAGATGAATACAGTATGTACTCATCACTCATAAGTGGATACTAGCTACAAACAAAGAATATTGAGTCATGATTCTAGAGAAGCTAAGTAATAAGGTGAACCCTAAGGAAAAAACATATATAGATTCACCTGGAAAGTCAAAATAGACAAGATCACCTGACAAAATTGGGAGCACGGGAGTGGGGGGAGTAGGGAGGGTAAAAGGAAAAGACAAGAGGAGAAAGGGAGGGGTGAGGAGAACTTGAGGGGATGGGATAGAAGATATGGAGGAAGGACAGAGATGAGAGCAAGGAAAGAGATATTTTGATTGAGGGAGCCATTATAAGATTAGCAAGAAACCTAGCTCTAGAGAAATTCCCAGGAATCCACAAGGATAACCCCAGCTAAGACCCTAAGCAATAGAGCAGAGGGTGCCAAAACTTGCCTTATCTTATAGTCAGACTGGTAAATATCTTAAATATCACCATAGAATCTTCATCAGCAACTGATGAAAACAGAGACAGAGACCCACACTGAAGACATGAGCTGAGCTCCCAAGTCCAGTTGAAGAGTGGGAGGAGTGAGAATATGAGCAAAGAAGTCAAGACCATGATGGGCAAACCCACTAAAACAGTGTACTTAAGCTAATGGGAGCTCAGCAACTCCAGCTGGACTGGGAAGGAACCAGCATAGGACCAAACTGGTTCCTCTGAATGTGGGTGTCAATTGCATGGCTGGAGTAGACTGTGGGGCCATTGGCAGTGGCACCAGGATTTATCCCTACTGCTTGTTCTGGCGTTTTGGGAACCCATTCTCTTTGGATGGATACCTTGCTCAGCCTGGATATAGTAGTGAGGGCCTTGGATCTTCCTCAAGGCAATGTGCCTTACCCTCTCTGAGGAGTGAATGGGGAGTGGAGTGGAGGGGAAGGTGGAGGGAATGGGAAGAGGGGAGGGAGTGGGAATTTGGATTGGTATGTATTATGAAAAAAGTTTGTTTTCTTTTTAAAGATAAATTCTTTAAAGAGGAAAAAAAGAAGAAAAACGGACAGTGGAAGAAATCCATATTTCTATTTGTAGGGTTTTAAAATATAAAGCAAAAATATACTTATTGGTAAAATACTGAAATTACAATTTTCTAAGATTGGGATCAAGATAAGAATCAATATATCTTATCTATACTACAGGAAATGAATACCTAGGACAATAAGGTTAGAAAAATTAATTGTAAAGATAAGCTAAGAATATTATCATTAATCATGCCAACATGACTGAGTACATGCAAACACTAAAACACTCTAAAAACCTTTGGAAATAACAAACAAACTCAGCAATCCTGGTAGATACAAAGGTCATTCTTGTCTCTAAGTTGGCAAAAAAATAATGCACTTTTTAAATAAAATTAATTGTGCCACTTACACTGGCATCACAAAATGTCAAATATCTAGAAATAAGCCTAGTAAGAGGAATGCCAGATCCTACAGTGTCAGCCATGATATAGTGATAAGGGAAATTAATTGTCAAAAGGCAAGAGAGGCAGAAGGAAAGATAGATGCACTTACACTGGAAGATACAGTAAGAGGAAGATATCAATTTCCTAATCTACAGACCCAATGCAATCATGGTCAGAATCTTACTGGGTTTGTGTTCTTACACAGGACTGATAAGATGACTTGAAATTTAAATGAAAATGCTACCAAAAGAGTTTATTTAACAATTCATTCCTGCCGGGCGGTGGTGGCACATGTCTTTAATCCTAACACTTGGGAGGCAGAGGCAGGCAGATCTCTGTGAGTTGGAGGCCAGCCTGGTCTACAAGAGCTAGTTCCAGGATGGGCTCCAAAGTCACAGAGAAACCCTGTCTCGAAAATCAAAAAAAAAAAAAAAATCCTTCCTTATAAGAATGTGGTAATGGCAAAGAAGAAAGGAAAATGAGTGAAGAAAAAGAGAACTGTTGTCTAAGGACATGCAAATTCTATCGCTTATTAAGGCAAGGAGGGAAAGCATAACTGCATAGGAAAAGAGAGAAAGAAAATGGGTAAAGATCTTCAACAGATACTAAAGATCAAAACTCATGAGATGCTCAACAATATTAGACATCAGAGAAATGCAAATAAGCACCCCAGGGTAGTAATTCTGCATGCTCCTAGAATGGCTAAAAACTGTCAAGATCAAATCAGTACTTGTTATGCTAGGAATAAAAGTTTTTAAGAAAAAAAAAAGAAGTTGAAAGAACAAAGCCATACAAACCCCACCTCACTCTATCAGATCAGAAGGGCTACGTGAGAACAGTAGTCTCTGCCTTGGTCAGTGTTCTATTGCTGTGAAGAGATGCCATGACCATGTCAACTCTTATAAAGGAAAACAATTAATTGGGGCTTGCTTACAGTTCAGAAGTTTAGCCCATTGTCAGCATGACAGGAAGCATGGGTGCATGCCAGCAGACATGATGCTGGGGAGTAGTCGAAAGTTCTACATGTGGTTCAGCAGACAGAGAAAGACACTGAGCCTGACATGAGCATTTGAAATCCAAAACACACTCCCAGTGACACACTTCCTCCAACAAGACCACAACTACTCCAACAAGGCTACACTTCTTAATCTCTCTCAAGTAGGGCCACATTCAAATATATGAGCCTATAGGGACCTATTCAAGCTACCACAATCTCTCACCCAGGACATCCTGAGCTGTCATGGAATCAGAGTGGTGAATGTATTTACCAATAACACAAATGGTTACCATGACACCAATGAAACTGATAGCTGAAAACTCAGTGTCTACCAATGAGCTAAATCTGCTTTCTTCACACACACACACACACACACACACACACACACACACACACACACACACAAACAGAAAGAGAGACAGAGACAGAGACACAGAGAGACAGAGACAGAGAGAAAGGGAGATACATACATCATATATGTATTTCTGTGTATATGTCTATGTGTAGCGTGTGTGTGTGTGTGTGTGTGTGTGTGTGTGTGTGTGTGTGTGTGTGCCAGTGCCTGTAGAGGCCCAAAGCTGACACGGGTTATCTTCCTCAATTGCTCCACACTTTATTTATTGAGGTAGGGTCTCTCACTTGAAACAGAGCTAGCCAACTTGCTCCAGGAATAGCTTGTGTTTGCTTCCCAAGTGCTGAGCTTACAAGTGTCCTCCATGATACCCCAGCTGTTTACATGGGTTCTGGGGACCCAAACCTGAGTACCCATGCTTGCATAACAAGCACTTTATCCACTGAGCCATTGCCACAATGCTTCCTTACATATTTTAACTCACTGAATTAGCCTCACAGCTATTACTATAATTGCAATTGGGTCAGGTAAGAGGTTCAGGGCACCATCCATACTTAGCAGGTGGTAGAACTAGGATTGCAACCCTGACTGCCTGCCTACACAGACATGAGCTCTGGGTCAATCTGCCTCTCAATGCTGCCTCTATCTGAGCATTTCAGATGCTCATTGTAAGCTGCTGAGTTAGAAATTGGGGCTGGCTCCAACAGAGCCTTTCAGATAGGGTTTGGCTTCAAACTTACTTCAGGAGCTTATATAGAGTTGTAATCCACCTTAAATGATTGCTGGGGCCTTAGGCAACAGCACACAGGGAATCTGATCAAGGCAAATACAGGCTATGCTGTGAGACCTTGTGGGAAAGGGAAAGGAGGGCCATCAGCATGGATTTTGATTTTGCATGGCTTAGAAGCAAACAGGGATTAGATAGAGGTCTATGAACTGTGAGAACATCACAAAATAAACCCTGGTGTTGTGGAGCCCTAACTCCACCTGAGCCATGCTTGGTGAATTTATTAAGGTTGTAAAATGATGAACAATTGCTTTGCTAAGCAGATGATGGAATAATTAGATCCACAGTCTGGTTAAGTAACCAAAGAGTATTGATGTGACTACTCTTTTATGGAAATCCTCTTAGCTACACTTCAAGCATGCTGGTTTTTCGTTACTCAGATCACTTTGATCTACTGCTATGTGCTTGTGCTTGAATGCGCAGAGGCTTCATTTATAAGCCAGGAACTTCTAGAAAATAACCTGCAGTGCTACTGTACACAAAAGTAGATGCTAGCAAAAGAAATATGAGACAATGTGACTGGAATAACTTCTATGACATTTGGGGTCAAAGATGTCTTGATTGTCTAGTCATAGATTTTAAAACCTATCTTCTGGATGTGTTGTTTATTCTGATAACTGTAACTGCATCTATCTATGCTTTTATTTTCTCTAATTTCCAACCAGATATTTTTATATGACACTTATAGCACCTCCTAACTCCCATCCTTTTCAAGACAGAAAGCACATTTTGGAAAGCAAAAATAGAGAAACACACATACACACATATTGTGTAGGAGGTTCTTCTGTTCATGTGTTTCTTTCATTGGTTAACAAATAAAGAAACTGCCTTGGCCTAGCTGATAGGGGCAGAACTTAGGTAGGCGTGGAAAACAGAACTGAATGCTGGGAGGAAAAAAGCAGAGTAAGGGAGAAGCCATGGATCCTCTGCCTGAGATGGGCACTGGTTAGAATCTTGGGTAAGCCACTGCCACTAGATGATACACAGATTAATGGAGATCGGTTAAACTAATATGTAAGAGTTAGCCAATAAGAAGCAGAACTAATGGCCAAGCAGTGTTTTAATTAATACAGTTTCTCTGTGTTTATTCTGGGTGTAAGCTAGCCAGGCAGCTGGGACAAACAAGGGCCCGCTCCTTGCAACACATACATACACACATACACACCAAGTGCATTTTACTTTGAGGTCTCTGATTTGCATTCTTTCCTTTTCCAAAATATATACAACTTAGAAGAGCTAAACACATATATCCTGAGGGATCACATTGTATGAAGTGAAAGGAGAAGTGGGGATTAGGTAAATGTGAGACATTCCCCACCCTAAATCTCCCAAGCTGCCATCTGTCCAGGTTGCCAGACCTAGAGAGAGGGTTTCCAAGCACGGAGTCATAATGAATCGCAAATGGAATGACAACTGCCTTGCCACTGTGTAGCTAAAGTTACTCCTTTACAGATCTCCCAGGCCCTCAAGCAGAAAACTGCCCCAGCGTGCATGACCATGGTGTGCTGGAAAATCTTATCATCATTTAAGTACTATTTCCATTCGATGTGATTGAGAGACATTCTGACGTTTTCATTAAAAAGGTATGTATAGAAAGAGCTGCAGGCAGTCAAGAGCTGCTGAGAGAGGGAGATTCAATATTCTCCAAGGACTGCTTTCCTGATAGGTTAACCAGTTCCAAGTATGAGCAGCACTAAATGGGCTCAGTGGATTTTAGACACACACATTATAACAATAATAATTATAAAAGAAGAGGTCATGAACTTCAGAATAGGGGTATATGGGAGGAGTTAGGAGATGCAGGAAAGATGGAAATAATGTAATAAAGTACTAATATATGAAAGTCTCAAAAAGAAAATTAAAATTTAAAAAGCATACATAAGGACTACAGCTAAATGTCTAGAGAAAGAAATAAAAAGTTAATACAAGAGGAATGGGCTTCCCTTTAGTGTATAATAACCTAAATAACTCTTAGAGTTGAAAATTAGCATAAACTGCCCAGGTGTAGTGAAACTTAAAAAGTTAAAACACACAGGTCGGTCTTCCACTTGCTTGGTTAGAGTTACCCCAAGACATTTTATATTGTTTGTGGCTATTGTGAAGGGTGTTGTTTCCATGATTGCTTTCTCGGCCATCTTATCCTTTGTATATAAGAGGGCTACTGATTTTTTCTGAGCTAATCTTGCCATCCAGCCACTTTGCTAAAAGTGTTTATCAGCTGTAGGAACTCCCTGGTAGAATTTTTTTTGGGGGGGTACTTATGTATACTGTCATATCATCTGCAAAGAGTAACACTTTGACTTCTTCCTTTCCAATTAATATACACTCGATCTCCTTTTGTTGTCTTATTGTTCTAGCTAAAATTTTGAGTACTATTTTGAATAGATATGGAGAGAGTGAATAGCCTTGTCTTGTTCCTGATTTCAGTGGAATTGCTTTGAGTTTCTCTCTATTAAATGTAATCTGTCAGCTTGCTGTATATTGCTTTTATTATATTTAATTATGTTTCTTGTATCCCTGATCTCTATTAGAATTTTTTCTTTTTTAAAAAAAGAAAACTATCATTTTTCATTTTATATACCAATCCCAGTTTCTACTCCCTCCCCTCCCTACTCCCATTCTTTCCATCTGATCTCCCTGCCCTACCTCCCATTCTCTCCTCAGAGAGGGTAAGGCACACTGCTGAGGTCCGAGGCCCTCCCTACTATATCCAGGCTGAGCAAAGTATTTATTCTATGAGAACAGATTTCAAAAAAGTCAGTACAAGCAATAGGGATAAAATCCTGGTGCCACTGCCAGTGGCCCAGCAGTCTGTCCCAGCCATACAACTGATACCCACATTCAGAGGGACTAGTTTGGACCTATGTTGTTTCCTCCCCTGTCTGGCTGGAGTTGGTGAGCTCCAGTTAGCTCAGGTAAACAGTTTCAGTAGGTGTACCACCCATCATGCTCTTGACCTCTTTGCTCATATTTCTCATTCCTCCCACTCTTCAACTGGACTTTGGGAGCTCAGTCCAGTGCTCCAATGTGGGTCTCTGCCTCTGTTTCCATCAGTTGTTGGACGAAGGTTCTATGGTGACATTTAAGATATTCATCAGTCTGACTACAGGGCAAGGTCAGTTCAGGCCCCCCTCCTCTTCTCTGTCCTTCTTTCATCTTGACTATTCAATTCCCTCAAGTTCTCCTCACCCTTCTCCTTCTCCCCTCATCTTCCCCTTCCACCCTCCCTACTCCCACCAACCCCATGCTCCCAATTTTGTCAAGCAATCTTGTCTATTTCCCCTTTCCAGGTGAATCTATGAATCTTCTTTCCTTAGGGTTTGCCTGGTTTCTTAGCTTCTCTAGGAGCATGAACTATAGTCTCAATATCCTTTGCTTTACAGCTAGTAACCACTTATGAGTGAGTACATACCATGTTTATCATTCTGGGTTTGGGTTACCTCACTCAGGATTGTTTTTTCTAGTTCCATACATTCACATAAAAATTTCAAAAAATAAGACAACAAAAGGAGATCAAGGAGATTCAAACTGGAAAGGAAGAAGTCAAACTTTAATTATTTGCAGATGATATGATAGTATACATAAGTGACCCCAAAAACTCTATTAGGGAACTTTCAAAACTGATAAATGCCTTCAGTAATGTGGCAGGGTACAAGATCAACTAAAAACAAACCAGTAGCCCTCCTAAATACAAATGATAAATAAGCTGAGAAAGAAATCAGAGAAACATCAACCTTCACAATAGCCACAAATAATATAAAATATCATGGAGTAACACTAATCAAAGAAGTGAAAGACCTGTTTGACAAAAACTTTAAGTCTTTAAAGAAAGAAATTGAAGAAGATACCAGATCTCCCATGTTCTTGGACAGGTAGGATCAACATAATAAAAATGGCAATCCTACCAAAAGCAATATATAGATTCAATTCAATCCCCATCAAAATCCCAACACAATTCTTCAGACCTTGCAAGAACAATAATCAACCTCATATGGAAAAACAAAAAAACCTAGGATAGCCAAAACAATCCTGTACAATAAAGGAACTTCCGGAGGTATCACCAGCCCTGACATCAACCTCTATTATAGAGCTATAGTAATGAAAACAGCTTGGAATTGGCATAAAAACAGAGAGAATGACCCGGCAGGCAGGTCTAACAGATTACAGAAGGAAGGCAAGGCTGCATACGCGCAAGTGTTAACAGATGAAAATGTAATTAGTATTAGACTAATTCTTTTTTTAAGTGCTATAAATATAGTATGTCCCACTATTAGTGCTAAAGCAAAGCTCTATAAATTATTCATATATACTCCCAGTTCCAAGAAAATATTGCCCAGTACATAGATGCTACCCACTCAGAGGCTGAGATGAGTTCCCAGCTCGTGCAATCTAATTTTCCTGAGTGTGTCCCTAAGATCACTTGTCACACTTTTCTATCTGCACTATAATTAATAGTTCTCCCATATTTGTCCCACTTTAGGCTTGGCAGCCGAAATTTCATTACTAGATAAGCCTGTTTTGATTTAGATACAAGCAAAGTAATTACTAAATTCATAATAAAGCGGTTATTTGGGGTCGAGATGCTGATACATTCTTAGCTCACACTTGCTGAGTAGTTTATAATCACAGTAGGGGGCTGATCCAACGCCAGGATTTTGTGTGTGTCAGGTTCTTCTGTAGCCACAAAACACCACAGGGATACTGCTTGATATTCTTATCATTTCCCATGTAATACAAGGATAATTTGTAAAAAAAAAAAAAAAAAAAAAGAGGAAGGGGCACAGATGATATAATTATGAGTCTTTGTTTCCCTTGGGGTTCTACTGTCTCCATTTCCTGGGAGTCATCCCTCTGATCTGGCAGAAAGGTGTGAACACCCAGTCTAAAAGAATCAGGCATATTGCCACACATCATCCCTGACACTTACACAATGGCTTTCTGAACTTTCTGTTCCTAACCAGATGGAATGGCACAATAACTTAAGATGACATAGTCATAAGTCATAAAGACATTACATGTTTGAATCTATTTTTATTCATCTGTTTATTTTACATCCTCCCCAATCCTTCCCTCCCAGTTCCTCTCCCCCATTGTCCTCCTCACCCCTATTTGAATTTATTTTAAAATCCATAGTATTTTAAAAGTTAAGTGTGAAGAGAGAGGTGGGTAGGTAACTGACAGCCACTGCAAAGCCCAGAACTGCTGTCTCTGAGCTGAAAACAGAATCACAAAATGAGCAAGGTTATCACAAGGAGCCAAGAGGCAAGTATTTCTGCTTTTAGACCAGGGTACTGATCAGTGCTAGCGAAGAAGTATGCGCTCAGTTAAACGATGTAAAGAAGGAGGTTCTTGGTGGCATTCTTTTGTAGGTTTTGTTTTCTGCTTTTTCTTTCAGCTTTCTTTTTACTTTGGTGTGGGGTGCACATGGGAAAGGACTAGGGAAAGTGAAGGGAGAACTGGAATGGGCCTCTAGGACAAAAGACTCTAGCGAGAGCAAGCTATACTGGAAAACCCAAGAAAACACAATCACAAGACCGAAACAAAGGGATGGGATTATGTGGAGGTCAGAGACAGAGCAAATCTTGACAGCTCCTCTCCCATGGGAGGCACCAGAGTAAAGAGAGAAATAACTCTTACATGGGCCCTACACCAGCTGCTCTGTGGTGGTTCACTCTTCCCTAACCACATCAAAGGGCATTTTCTACCTCATCATCTTTAGAAAACAGAGTGGGCATGCCTTTCACATTGCTCATCCTTGAAAGTTCAGAGCTACTTAATGCTGATTTGCATACAATAATTATTTTTACTTAATGAACAAGCTCTCGGCTAGATTGTCCTTCAACCCTTGGATGCTGAAAATTATGTAAGCTCCCTTCAAAGCACAACAACACTCCCTGAACAGGGCCCGCTGCTGACAGCGGGACAGACTGAGGCATTTTCCCAGTGGCTCTGCCTGATCCAAGAGCACCACGGAACTGGAATATCACAGAAGCCTCTTTCACTGAAAACCCAGGAAATGGTAAATGTTGGTTACCCGTAAATCCAGTATCTTTAGAAAAATTCTTTAAAAATGCAGAAAAGCAGCATATTCCCTACAGAGCTGGGAGTTAACCTTAAAATAAAATAAAGCCTGGTCTTTAGGATGACAAATGCCTTATTTAACAGGCTAGCTGAAGCACATCAAAATTTAATGTGTCTGCCGCATGAAGAACTTTCCCCTGTGGTTCAGGAATGACAGAATCCAAACCCGTCGACTCATCTATGAATAGAGAGAATCTCTGAAATGAATTTCACAGAGTATAACAAGCTCCAAGGCCTCATCTCCCTCCGGCCACGGAACAACTCAAATGCCAAAAGGGACAGAGTGAGTAGCTGGAGTAAGCAGATGAACTTCAAAACAAAGCGTACAGCCCTCTTAGACGGCAGAGAAAGAAGTCCCTGGGCAGCCACCACCTACTCACCAGATGTCAGACTTGGCATCATAGCCTTGGTGCTTCAGGGCCTCAGGACTCATATAATGGGGAGTCCCGGTTAAAGTTGTAGCCAGCTCACACGATCCCATTAGCAGTCGAGAAACTCCAAAATCCCCTGGAAATTGTGGTTACTTTGTATAAATATTTTAAACAGACAAAAAAGCACCATTGGAAATTAACAACTAAAACTGATTTAACAACTTCATCATATGTATCGCAGTGCTTCGTGCCATTTAAAGGAACAGGAAAGTGACATTTTAAATGACATAATGGTGATCAATAACTTCAAACATATGTGCTCTATAGGAGAAGGAAGACTGAACAAGGAAAGTGAATTATATAACCTCAGATTCCTTATTATTTCTAGAATTATAGAAAACTAGAGTCACCTGCTGTTAAGCCACTTGAAGTATAATAAGAACTAACAGAAGGATTCTGGTAGGATTGAACATGAAGACATGAAAGTTCACGAGCAGGGAGAAGAGTTTCATCTAAATTCACAACAGAGGGAAAATTCTAAAGATTTAAACTATTCATGAATATACGTACAAAAATTTGAACCAACTGACTTTTCTAATTAGTCACAACCTGTTTTCTTTACTTCCCTAAGAACACCCTGTGAGATGCTTAGACAGCTGAGTGACTATTTGAATGGAGATATTGTTCCAAAGAATTAAATATTAATAAAGCCATTATAGCGGCATTTAAATTATGTATGGTCACTGCTCACTGATCATACTAAAATAAGTGAGTGGGGATGGAGAGATGGCTCAGTAGTTAAGAGTACTCATTGGCTGCTCTTCCAGAGGACACAGATTCAAGTCACAGCACCCACAGTTTCACAACCAAGCTCTAACTGTAGTTCCAGGGGATCCAAGGCCCCCTTCTGGCCTCAGTGAGTACTGCATGCAAGAGGTGCACGAACATACATACAGGCATGATGCTCATACACATAAAAATCATACAACTTTTAAGTAGATGAAGAACCTACAGCAGTAAATAAAACCAGCAAAACAAGTCAACTGTTTACAAAGTGCCCCGTAAAGGGGAGGATTGCAAAGCATGCCTGTTAAATCAACCAGCCATGGAGCAAGGGTTTTATGCTTCAATTTACATCAGACAATCACAGACAAAATAACTGGAATTTGTTGGTCTCATCCAGGTCAGAGCAAACATTTTCAAAGATTGAAGAAGCCAGGGCTGGATTACTTCAGTACCAATTTGAACTATGCACTTTAGCTTGCTGTGACTGCATCTAGAATAAACTTGCTTGGAGCTTTAGAGTAGGCATTTGAAACTTCTTACCGATTTTAAGTTGATTATTTTTCAGAAATACATTCTTTGATTTCAAGTCTCGATGGAGTATCCTCCTGCAAAGGGAAAAAAAAGATGGCAAAACAGAAAAACCAAACCCAGTTAGAAATCAAGAGTTTGGTTGTATATGGGGAGTAAACATAGATCCACAGATCCAGCTTTCACTGTTTAAAGGCTGCAAAGCCACACTTCTCATTCTCCAAGGGAGCTTTAGAGGGGAAGGAACCCAGAGTCTTGCTTTTTACAAGTGTTTCAAGGGGTCAGACTGTGCTGACGGTTTTGTTTGGTTGGTTTTGCTTCATGGTTGTTGTGGTAAGGTTGAGGTAAGGTCTCATAGCTCAGGTTGACCAAGAACACTCCATGTAGGCCAGGCTGACTACTTTTTTTGTAGCACAATATATGTAGCACTTCACCCAGTAATGATACCCTCAGCTGATGGGCAGGTTAGCACAGAACTTTATATTATTACCAGATGTTTACATTCTGTAAAAGCAACAATACAGACAATGCTACTGGTAAATACTTATTGAATCTTGCTATGAGCCAGCAGTGTGAAATATGTACATTAAGACTTCTATTTCTGAAATTGAGAGAATCACGCAAGAAGTCTTTTCTATAAAGGCCCCAAATGCTGAACAAAGCTTACAAACGGGCATCATGAGCTGAGCCCACGATGCGGCAAAGCACCTGGGGTTCTATACGAGAGAAACTGAAAACAGAGTGGACCGTTGGTACGGACTGCTAGGCTGCCGCCGGGAATGCCGTGGTCTCAGAAAGCTGTGTGTGGGCTGTAATGGTCACAGCAGAAGATGGAAAGTCTGGACAAAGCGTCAGAGAGTGCTAGTGCATACCCAGAGAGGCAGAAGCCCACACGTTCTGCACACAGACAGTGCCCAGATGACCAAAGAAGGATGCCTGTGTGCGCACAGAAGGGAGGTTGGTAATCTGAGTGAAGGACAGCGCTCACCCCAACAAGGGGTTCAGGTATGCAATAGCTGTGTGGCCACAGAGGCCCTGACCCAAGAGAATAAAATCTAATGTGATCGTTAACATCCTCTTCACTCCTCTGGCAGAAACAAATGCAGGCTAGGAGCCAGCAGAGCATAAGCAATGGTACCAGACGCCTGGGCTGCTCAGACAAGCAAATGAGATACAGACTCTCAGTGCATTTCAAGTGCTCAAAACCACAAAGGAGACAGAAGAAAACTTGAAGCAGAAACATCAAAAGGATGGGGCTGATTGCCAAGCAGAACTTCAAAGGGAACATGTGACCCCTGAAATTAGGAGCTGGGGATTAAGTCATATGTCTTGGTTTAACCCCATTGAACACATAACAACATGTTCAGTGGGGATAAATCTTAGATCCACATCAAACCTCTCATTGATTAGCTGAATTCACAATGGTTAAGGCATGGAGGTAAATAAGATGTTCTTCAGTAAGTAAACAGCCAAGCCACTGACACTGTGGACAATGAGGTGTCATTCAGGGCTAACATGAAAAAAGCTATCAAGCCAAGAAAGGACCTGGTAGAAACTAAACCCATACAGTAGAATGAAATAAGCCAGTCTGAGAAGCCTGTATATCATATGGTATCAATGAAGTCTGAGAAGCCTATATATCATATGGTACCAACAAAGGCTGAGAAGTCTGTATATCATATGGTACCAACAAAAGGGACATTCAGGAAAAGGCAAAATAACCAAGATGATAAATACAAGAGCGGCTGCCAGAGGCTAGGGGGAAGGAAGACTGAGTAAGCAGAGCCTAAAGGATTTGGCCGCCAAACCCTGCTTCAGTTTGATGCATTCATGCCACCAAACATTCTTCCCAATCCCTATACTACACCAAGAATGAGCCCTGGGTAATCTATGGACTTTGGTGGTGGTTTGAATAATAATGAACCCTACAGGCTCACATACTTGAATGCTCGGCCACTAGGGAATGGAAGCCTTTGTTAGAAGGATTAGGAGGTGTGGCCTTGTTAAAGGAAATGTGTGGCTGGGGGGTGCTTTGAGGTTTCAAAAGCCCATGCCAGGTCCAGTCCACTCCCTCCCCTGACCATGGGTTAGAATGTAGCTATCAGTTCCTCTTCAGCTCCATGCCTTCCTGTCATCATGCTCTCTACCATGATAATAAACTAAGTCTCTAAACTGTTAGTAAGGCCCCAATTAAATGTCTTCTTTTAAAAGAGTTGCCTTAGTCACAGTATCTCTTTACAGTAATAGAACAGTAACTGAGAAAAGTGGTAATGACATGTGAATATAGGTTCACTGGCTATAGTAAATGTACCACTCTAGTAGGGAATGCAGATAAATGCTAATGTATGGGATGGGTACAATGCATGCTCTAGGTCATAAGGATATAATAAACCCTAAAGGATGCCACTCAAAAATAAAAGCAAACTAGAACCTGGAACCAGCTACTCTGGGAAGTTAAGACAGGAGGACCACCGTGAGCTAGAGGGTAACCTACACAACATAGTAGGGTCTCATCTCAACACATGCAAAGATAACTGAAGAAAGGGAGTATAGGGAGGGGTAAAGAAGAAGAGGGGGTATATGAAAGGGGAGGGGAGAGGAGGGGAGGGCCTAGGAAGGGAGGGAAATAAAAGAGGGAGGGAAAGGATAAGAGAAAGTTAGAGAAGCATGGTTCTTTTAAATTGTTAACCTGACAAAACTCTAGGATCACCGGGGAAGGGAGTCTCAAGGGGGAACTGTGCAGAGGAGGCTGACCTGCGGACATGCACGCCTGCGCATGTTTTCCTAACTGGGTTAAATGGGGTAGAAGACCCAGCCAGACTGGGGCACCATTTCAAAGGCTATGCCCTGGGATAAATAGAAAGGATAGAGTGATCTGAGGGTAACATTAATGGATTCTTTGTGCTTGCCTGGGGGCTTCACCCCAGCTCCTCCAGGGAAGGTCAAGAAAGCCCACCAAACAGTAACCCCTCCCGAGGGAAGGTCAAGACCACTCCCACAGACTATTTAAACTGCCCCCCCAAGAGAATGAACACGTGGTCTCTGGGTTTTGCGTGGTGTCCCCTTCTCTCTCTCGTTCCTCCCCATGCTTTCCCAGTCTCACTCGGGAGCACTGCATTAAACATGGGCATCTTTTATTTGGTCTTATTTGGTCTGATTGGAATTATTTGTGTAGGCAGAGAGGCTCGTCTTAAGAAAAACCGAACACTTTGTTCTCTCTTTCTGATTATGATGTAGCTGACAAGCTTCCTTAAGTTCTGCTGCTCTGATGTCCCTACAATGATGGGCCTGGAACTCTGAGATGAAGCAAACCCTCTCTCCCCTAAGTTGCTTTTGTTACACATTAGAAATCTCTTAATAACTCGCCTACCTTCTTCAGTCACTCAGAATTACCAGGAATATTAGGTAACAAGACAAACTGGCCAAGACCAAAATAAATGAGAAATAACAGCCAAAAGCTCCAAGAGGAATCCATAAATGATTGACCTATTGACATCACTAGATTAGTGCACATGAGGCCCTTCCCTGGGGTTACATGGTGTAGTGTGCAAATGCTGTAGTGTGCAAATGGACCATAGTGTACAGTAGAGCTGTCTGCAAGCTGTGCAGTAAGCACCAAGGATAGTCTTTGTGAGTCAACGTCCACCTTGGAGTGGGCATTAGGGTAATACAGCTGTCTTTCAGTCATCCGTGAGCTTCTTAGTAACCTCAATAAACCCATTCATTCACTAAGTGTTGCTGGTACCCTAACTGGGATAGACATTTGTTCACGTCTCTCCAGGAAAAGTCATGCAATAGAAACTTGTAGATGATATTTCTCTGTTCTTAGAAAAGATAAAAAAAAAAAAAAGGGGTGTGTGTGTGTGTGTGTGTGTGTGTGTGTGTGTGTGTATCTGAGCTTCATCTTTTAAAAGGGGTGTGTGTGTGTGTATTTGAGCCCCTAGTTATTGTTATAACATGGGGAAGTTTATGGAAATGTTTCAGGCAGCCTGACAACTACAAGAGAACAAGTCTGACCGGATAACAGAGGCAGAAAGAACAGGAACCCCAGAGGACATTGCTGAGGTCACCTCAGTTAACCAACTCCTGAACTGTCCTCATGGAAAGCAAAATGATGAATCCTTCCTATTGATTGAGATATTTCTGTTACTTGCAATTAAAGGACTCTTCTGTTGAGTCTCTTCACACTGGCCCTATTGATTCTGGATCCAAGGAGACAGCATCTTCTCTTTTGGAGCTGTAAGCATGCAAGGAGTCAGAATATCTAAGGGTTGGGCTTTGTGGTAGTGAGCTAGGGAACATGCCAGAAGACTGGCTGACAGGACATTAGGATAAGTAAAGCACACATACGGAAGTTATCTGTGACAACTGGACAGGTAGAAGATGAGTTACAAATAGTAATTTATTACTATCCCTCACATACAAAAACATGAAAATATGTGAATTAGCATTATGCACAGAATATGCTAGAACAAAGCTTTTAAGATCCAATGGACTATCTCTGTGATGGAGTAAGAAGGCTTCTGTAACAGGCCAGCTGTCAAGCTATTGGGGAACTGTAAAACTATGACTTACGACTTTGTAGTTTGAGTGAGAAAAATGCATCCTGCAATAAAAAGTCTCACTATGTCCTGGGCCAACAACAAGCCCTTTAAAATAGGCTTTTAAAAATCCAGGGAATAAAAAAAGGTAACAAACAGTCTAGACTGGTTAAATTTTTCTCCAGAAATCCCAAAGTATCTCTAATGGTTCACCAATCACTACCCCACCTCTTATCTACTGAAGTGAAACCTTCCTCTCCTTTTGGGACCATGGCACCCAGGTGCTGTGTAAAGATTCAGGAGCTGCTTGTTTGTGGTCAGCATCATCTTAGGATTCCATCTCTACCTCCCCCTCGGGCTATTCTCCACAGCCTCCAGGTCTTTCCTGGGGTGAAGAGTAGCTTTACAGAGGCAGAGTGCCATGAGGCAGACTTGTGGATAAAGCACAGACAACCTAGCCTTCTTTCCCTAGACCCTAAGTAAATAGTGTCTGACACCTTAGCTCCTTCCCCTGATGGTGTATCTTTCACCTGGAAGGGTCTCACAGTGGCCTGCAAACTCTGCTTCCCAGAGGCCAATGACTCCTTCATAATTCTCAGTCTGAGAAGATCCTGCTCTTTTCTCTGCCATGGGACCCCTTCCTGAGCTCCAAGATACCTGCTTGACTTGCCTCATCTGTGATTTGATGATCAGCTTCCATCCTGGAGCCAGAGACAGACATTAGGTCCTTCTAAAATATCCTGCCTATGGCCAACACACCAGACGTCTAGACTTGAAGTGGAAAAGTGCTGACAAGAACTGACCACACAGCATTCTCAAGAAGGGGAAAAAGAAATAAGTTAGAGTTCAAAAGAACACAGACAAAAGACACTTAAGGAAATGCTCAACATCTTTAGTCATCAGAGAAATGCAAATCAAAACAACTCTGCGATTCCATCTTAGACCTGTAAAAATAGCCAAGATCAAAACACTGATGACAACTTATGCTGGAGAAGTTGTAAGGTAAAGGGAACACTCCTGCATTGCTGGTGGGAGTGCAAGCTGGTACAGCCCCTTTGGATGTCAGTGTAGCAATTTCTCAGAAAATTAGAAAACAACCTTCCTCAAGACCCAACAATATACTTTTGAGTATGTAGCCAAAGGATGCTCAACTGTGCCACAAGGACATGTGCTCATTGTTTGTTATACATGTTCATAGCAGAATTGTTTGTTATAGCCAGACCCTAGAAACAACCTAAATGCCCCTTGACTGAAGAATGGATAAGGAAAATGTGGTACATATACACAATGGAGTACTACACAACAGAAAAAAATAATGATATCTTGAAATTTGCAGGCAGATGGATGGAGCTAGAAAATATCATTTTGAGTGAGGTAACCCAGGCTCAGAAAGACAATTATCATATGTACTCACTCATAAGTGGTTTTTAAATATTAAAGCAAAGAAAATCAGTCTACAAATCACAATCCTAGAGAACCTAGACAACATGGGACTTTAAGAGAGACATACATAGATCTAATCTACATGGGAAGTAGAAAAATACAAGATCTCCTGAGTAAATTGGGAGCATGGGGACCTTGGGAGAGGGTTGAAGGGGAGGGGAGGCTCAGGGATGGGAGGAAAGAAAAATGTAGAGCTCAATAAAAATAAATAAAAAAAGAAGTTGACTAACTACTTCTCAGAAGAAGAAGGAGGAGGAGGAGGAAGAGGAAAAGGAGAAGAAGCAGAAGAAGCAGAAGCAGAAGCAGAAGAAGCAGAAGCAGCAGCAGCAGCAGCAGCAGCAGCAGAAGAAGAAGAAGAAGAAGAAGAAGAAGAAGAAGAAGAAGAAGAAGAAGAAGAAGAAGAAGAAGAAGAAGAAATAACAGAGACTCCACAGCTTACACTTGGGTAGGACCCCTCCTTCCTCAGCCAAATATGCTGACATGCATTCTGAAACAGGTGCCTTCCTCAGGAAATGAGTTCTCCATGCCACTTTTTAGAGACTCAGTTAGATATCTTATCACAACACTTTTGCAAGCTTTGTGAGTTCGAGACCGGCCTGGTCTACAAAGGCTAGTGCCAGGACAGGCTCCAAAACCACAGAGAAACCCTGTCTCGAAAAACCAAAAAAAAAAAAAGAAAGAAAGAAAAAAAAAAAACAAGGGCTAATAAGCCCCACACCCTGTCAGGAAGGTTTTGCAGCAGCCTCAAGACAGCTGAGCGAACTGTTAATATCCCTAGGCTTTAACAGTCTCATTTATGAACCTGACATATGCTACAGACTCCAAGTATTCCAAATTTAAAAAACAAACCAAATTAAAACATAGTACAGGAATGTTTCAAAGGAAGGAGCCCATTTTTCCTTTCTTCTGTTCCCTCCCTCCTCTTACTCCCCTACCATTATCTCTGTCTTCTCTAGAATACTGTATTTTGTCAAGGTTCTCCCCAGAGATGAAACCAAATACATGACTTAGGACTGAGAACTGGCTTGTGCACGTGCGTCTCAGAAGGCCTATCACCTACATACGCAGGCTAGAGGCCCAGGAGAACTGGGGCATCAGTCTCCATCTGAAGGCCTGAGTCCCTGGGGAGCGAGCACTTAAATACCTGCCCGAGGTCAGAAGCGGGGAAGGGGGCCCTTCCCTCTTCCTTCAGTGGCGGCACAATGCTCACGCACAACGGGGAGGAAACCTTCTTTACTAATTCAAGGGCCAGTCTCACACGGACATATTTTCAGAGACCTCCCAGAAGCAGCATTTTAAATTGGGCATCCCATTGTTCACTCCAGTGGACATAAAATTAACCAATATTTGCACTGAGTTATTTTGCAAGACATTGGAAACAAAGGCCTAAAGCCTCACCTCTCACCTGTGTGCACTGTTTCCAATGTGATCCTCCAGATTAACACGTAAGCAATCTGTGTACTTTTCAAAACACACTAATAGCATGCTACAGAACATGTGGGAAGCTGGAATAATTTCCATAGACCTATTTTAGTTGGAAAGTAGTAAGTTCAAATCTGAGAAAAATATTGTATATGTATGTGCTGTGCTCTTGTTCCTAAATATCCAAGTGTTTTCTGATGTGGGAATGATTTCTTATTAATAAAGAAACTGCCTAGGCCCATTTCATAGGCCAACCCTTAGGTAGGCGGAGAAAACAGAACAGGATGCTGGGAGAAAGAAGTTGAGTCAGGGAGTCGCCATGGTTCTCCAGCTCCAGGCAGATGCAGGTTAAGATCATTCCTGGTAAGCCAGCTTGTGGGCCACACAGAATAATAGAAATGGGTTAGATCAATATGTAAGAGCTAGCCAATAAGAGGCTGGAACTATTGGGGCCAGGCAGTGTTTAAAAGAATACAGTTTCCGTGTAATTATTTCGGGACATAAGCTAAACTAGCCATGTGGGCGGCAGGGTGCTGGGGACGCAGCCCCGTCGCTCCTATTTCAACAGTTTTCTGTCTTGTAAGGAGTACTACTTTGGGGAGGTAAGGGCATCTCCACCTCTTTGCCACTGGGCTTGGCCATGTTACTTGCTGTGGTCACCCTACATGAGCAGGCAGTCACTGTGTCTGAGGAGTGATGAATGCTGTCCTGACTCCCCCATGCTTTCCTCAGCCAGGAGCAGAGCAAAGTCTAGTTAGGAGCTGTTCCTTGGGCTTGGTGCTAGCATGAGCAGGCACATAGAGAGGACTTGCAGGATCTCCCGTGTCCCTCAGCTACTGATAAGAAACATAAGCAGCCCAACTACCTTCAGTAAGAATAAGCTTGAGAACCATTGTCCCAAAGCAGCTTTTACTGGACTATGAATATTCTTGGCTTCTAACATTACATTTTTAGTTGTTTATTTTAGAAAAATCCTTTGGGATTTTACCCATTTTTAAAACAGACAATTAAGTTTATTTTCTAAACTGAAGACAGGTATAATGTCACATGTCTGTAATCCCAGCACTTAGGAATGGAGGTTTGAGGCTAGCCTGGGCTATACATGGAAACCTAATCTCTGACAAACAAAAACTATTCTAAGGGCTAAGAATGTAGCTCAGTAGTAGAGTACTTGTCTAGCAGGGCCCTGTGTTCAGTGTAGTGATGGGAGCAGCGGCTGTGGCCTGACTCTCGGCTAGCTTTACCCGAAATAATTACACGGAAACTGTATTCTTTTAAACACTGCCTGGCCCATTAGCTTCAACCTCTTATTGGCTAATTCTCACATCTTGCTTTAACCCATATTTAGTAATCTGTGTAGCACCATGAGGTGGTGGCTTACTGGGAAGATCTTAACCTGCGTCCGTCTCAGAGAGGAGAGGCATGGCAACTGACCCCATGGGGGCTGCCTCACTGCCTTCTACCCAGCATCCTGTTCTGTTTACTCCACCTACCTAATTTTCTGTCCTATCAAAGAGCCAAGACAGTTTCTTTATTAACCAATGAAAGTAACACATAGACAGATGACCCTCCTCCATCAGTTCAGCTCACTAGAATAGCAAAAAACCAAAAAAATCAAAGCCCTCTGGAGACTGAATTCAGATGGAGTCATTTGTCTTTCGAATTCAAATCAAAAGTTCCAAACTATAAAATAATTCAAGAGGGAATTGATAAATAATGTTATAAAATAAGAGCTATACGTAGTCAAGAATTTGTGAACAATTTCTTGGGAAAAAATGCACAGAGAGGAATCCAAAACCTAAACCAAGCAGGAAAGAGTCCTGCCTCTATGTTGTTCTGACTGCCCTGTCCAGCAGCTCAGCTGTGCACTGGTGCCACTGTGCCCCTCTGACCACCCACCCCAGCAGCTCAGCCATGCCCTGGTGCTTCTGTGTCCATTCAACAATGGCCCCAGCAGCTCAGGTGTGCACTGGATGCTCTCTTCCCTCTCTTTTCTCCCTACACATTGGTTTCTGCTTCCTGAGCTCACCTCCTGTCAGAGTGACTTTCCTATTGCTGTGATAAGATACCATGACCAAGACAACTTATAAAAGAAAGCATTTAGTGGGGAATCACGGTTCCATGGGGTTAGAGTCCATGACCATCATAATGGGGGAGCATGGAAGCAGACAGGTGAGGATGGTGCTGGATCAGTAGTTGAGAACTCACATCTTAAAACACAGTCATGAGGCAGAGAGAGTTAACTGGGAATAGTGTGGGCTTTTGAAACCTCAGAGCTCACTCCCATAAACTCCTCCCACAAAGACACACCCATCAATCCTTCTCAAACAATTCCACCAATTGGGAACCAAGCATTCAAATATATAAGGCTGTGAGGGTCGTTCTCATTCAAACCAATGCACTTTCTAAGCAAACTATACCATAGTATTGGTTTCAGGACTTTAATAGTATAGGAATCAAAACAAATACAAGCCCTGGTCCTTCCCCAAGACTCACTTCAAACTCCCTTCTCTCACCCCTCCACTCTCCATATTTTACCTTCAATGGTCGCAATCTCAGCACAATTGTGTCCAACCTGTTTTCGCTCTCACCTTCCTAGACCCCAGACCTCAATTTCATCTTTGATAACCACCTCCAGTTCTGGGGACCCTCCAGAATGAAAGATGAGTAGGTCCAACTACTCTAACCCTTATCTTTGCCCTTTCTGTCATAGGTTAAAATACCTACTTCAAGTTCAGTCATTGCAGCTCACCAAGCTCATTATAATCCTCCCCAAATCTCTACTGCTTCCCCTTTGCCTCAGGTCTCATAGCCAGCCCCTCATGTTACAATAACCTCATATATGGAAAATATAAGATGTTTATTATTCATAGCTCAGCTCTCTATCTCCTTTTCTCTGTATCTGTCTGTCTGTCTGTCTCTGTCTCTCACTCTCTGTGTCCCACACCCCACCTCTCTTCCACAAGTTATCATCTGATCTCACTGAAGCAAGCTCTGGCCACACAGCATCACTAAGCCTCTTAACCATATCCACTGTCCAAGCTACATAAGGCCCCTCTTGGCCCCAACTTCTCTCTGCCCATATCTCCATCCAAACCCTCACCTCAAGATCCTTCCAAAAAGAACCACTTGCCATTCACTCGACCTGGATTGTTTTCCAACCTCTGTGTCTCTCCTCACTGTTCCTTAAACCCGGAAAGCCCCTGGGCCATCTTTCACCACACTCAAAGCCTACCCTTCGGCAATTAAACACCATTTATCTCAAGAAGCCTTCTTGAGAATACCAAATGAAATACCTCTTCTGATCTCCTATAGAGTATACATCTACTTTTCTTGACAGTCTTATCATTTGCTGTAACGTACCCTGAAGTGCATAAATCCTGAGCTTAATATATTTGTATATATCACCCAAGTAGTCCTCAACCCTAATCTCCATACAGAACAATTTCAATATCCCACATCCTTTCTTTGAGTCACTTACAGTACATTCCCAAGGGCACTCTCTATTGTGACTCACCATCAGTTGAATGCATCTTAGTTTGAACTTAGATTTGAACAATCACACAATAGTGTGCACCCACCTACATCCATCTTCTTTCATCCTACATTGTATATTGGAGAGTCATTCAGATCATACATTATTGCTGATGTGTTATTTTTATTATAGGCTAATATTTCACTATATAATGATACAGTTTATTTAATCATTCCATTGTAGACAAAGATTTAAGAGTGCATTAGTCATTACAAAAAAAGACATCTTCAGTCATTTTTATCTATATGATCAGGCCTCATCTCTCCTCTTTTGATATTTGTGTCAGTCCATATTATTTATACAAAAGAATGCATTTCGTTATGACATTTCCACACCTGCATCTTGTAGACTTTGATCATTCTTATCCCTTTCAGCCCCTTCCCCTCCCACTGATCTCCTCAATAGGCTCCTCCTACTTTCATGCCCTTTTATAAAAATTTAGATTCTACATGTGGGAGAAAATACCTGGCATTTCTCTAAGTCTGTTGTCTCCTGATTTGATTATCTCTGACTCCATCCAGTTTCCTGCAAATGACACATGGTTCTTCACTATGCCTGAGTAAGCCCCACAGTGTATATAGATACTAAGTTTTCTTTACCCATCCACTCCAGTGATGGGTATCTTTGATGATTGCACAACTTGATCAGAGAGAGCATGAGTACAGGTCTGTCTACTGTATATTCACTATGATTCTTTTGGTCTATATTCAACTCATCATTGACCCCCCCCAAGGACTAGAACCCCTATTTGTATGCTTAGTCTAGCAAACACCATCACACATTTCCCCAAGGCATTTCTACCAGTGGACACCCCACAAATAATGTGACAAATGTCGAGTTGCTCTGCATCCTTGCCAACATACGTGATTGTTACATTTTAAAAACCCTGTCTGCTGGCTGTGCCCTTATGCCTATATTTAATTATTACCACAGACGATAATGTTACAGAAGCTTCTTGTGCTCATTAGTTTCCAGTGTGCACGCCCTGCAAAACAAGCAGTGACAGTCCCTTCCTTGTTACTGTCTTACAGATGAAGAAACAAGGCTCAGAGATGTCAAGCAGCTTGTCATGGTCTGTCATTCAGTGAAGACAGTGACTCTGTATAGCCACCTGCCTTGCAGCTATGACATCCTAAGGTTTTATCACTCACAGTTAACTGTTCTCTGAGCTTAGGACTTGCTTTAGTTTAGTACTATTACATGAATAAAGTGAATTAAAACATAAAATTAGCATTGTATATACATAGGAAGCTTATAATGATTGGATACAATATAATGATTTAGTGAGATCATCATTTTTCATCTGAATCACAAAAAATAAAATTTCAGATCCATAGATTCAGTAACATCCATATATGTAGCCCCGTTGAACGACTCTATAAATAGTGACAGATGGAAAATGGCAATCCTCTCTTTGGAGGTTGTTTTTAAGTTCATTTATTCTTAACTATCACTAAACAATCTTAAGCACATCAAAAACATTGGGGGAATGTGCTCGGAGCATATTTTATACTGACATGGGAATAGCCTTATGTAACCCTATATAATAAAACTGAAATAACAAAATAGAAAAACAAGAATAAAAAAATAAATCAAGTCAATCAGATTCCAATTGTCTATTTGCATACAGAACAGCCCCACAGTGGGCATCGTTGATGGTATTGTTTTATAATTACATCCTTTATGTAATAAGCCAACAATATGCTAACAAGCAGTGGGACAGGAAATACAGGAAGGAGAGAAAGAGGGAGGAAGGAAAGAGACGGGGAGGAGGGAAGATGCTAGCAATGCGAGTGTACATGCTCAGCAGCTGCCAGTCAGCAGCTTCAGACCGCTTACTAAACATTATGTGATATTTCATCGTCATCTCAGGACAGAGACGGCTGGGAGTCAAGCTCAATTAGTCACATCTGTGCTACCAAGTGTGTGTTTCAGCAGATACAAGGCCAGTTGCAGGGGAATCTGATTACTTTTTGCACTATAGACCACAGATAGACAAGTAAGCAATGACATCCCCGGACCACCAAGCCTTGCTGTGCCCTACGATTATCGCTATCACTCAAGATGGCTGTTCCTGAGTGTTCTGCTCACTCCCGCAGTGAGCATGCCATGACCACCCACTTTGCAAGAGTCTATTCTTACAAATTCATCGGTACTATTTGATGAGTCTAAAAAGATTTAAAACCTTCACATCTGAAAAGATCATACAATGTTTTAAAATGTATTGTTGAGGCAAATTCCATAAATAAGACTGGCAGATAACTGAAACTTGAAGGATACACTTTGACTGTTGCTTGACATTTTATAGCAAAACTGACTTTTAGTTTGATTATTTATCTGCCATGACCTGCTAATGATGCCTGAGTATCATCTCTAGTTCACAAAAGATGGTTAGATAAGGCACCCACCATACTCAGTACAGTTTCTGCTACATTGAGGATCAACTTGGTTTCTAGAGAAGAAAAAGAAGAAGAAGGAGAAGAAGAAGGAGAAGAAGAAGAAGAAGAAGAAGAAGAAGAAGAAGAAGAAGAAGAGGAGGCGGAGGAGGAGGAGG
>NW_004949131.1:2084551-2128769 GCF_000317375.1 Microtus ochrogaster
GAAGAAGAAGAAGAAGAAGAAGAAGAATGAGGAGAGAGAGAGAGAGAGAGAGAGAGAGAGAGAGAGAGAGAGAGAGAGAGAGAAGCAGGAGATATGGCTCAGTACACAAAGTGCTGACTGTACAAACATGAGGATCTGGGTTCAAATCCCAAATACCTACATAAAAAAAAGCTGAATATAGAAACTCCTATCTGTAAACTGAGCCCTCCTGACAGGATGGGAGGTAATAGAGGATACTCAGAGGCCAATAGGCCTGGAATATTCAGCAGAGAAGATGAGCTATCCAATCGCAGACAAGGGGAAAGGTAAGGACTTACCAAAGGCTCTCCTCCATACCAAAGCTGTGGCATGCACACATCTGCACTGACATACACACAACTGATATAAAAAATATTATGTGAGTAAATAATTAATCAACAGTTTCCTCAAGAAAAAAATGTCATATTATAAAATACTACAGATGTTTGACTGTGGTGATTCATCTTCTGAACCTGTTTGCTTTCAAATCAATGAAAAATATTCACCTTTCAAGTTCAGACACGAGCATTAAAAACTATACCTGTGCCCAGAAGCAAGTCAGCATACCTCTCGTGCATATAATCAACTCCAAGCAACAACTGGATAAACCATTCCACAATCTGATTTTCAGGAAAGATTTTCCCAGCTTCTTTATATTCCTGAATTTTATAGTCCAGATCTCGGCCCTGAAACAAAATAACATAATCTTTCATATTGTTATAGATAAAAATTTAATATCAAGTTCTGTGAACAATGTAAGGTAGGCAGGCCCAAGAAGAAGTCACCTAAGAGGACACTGAAATGGATGACCCAGGAGGGGCCAGCCCTTCTGGAGAACTGGAAACTGAACACTCTGTACATCTGACCCTTCCTTCCTATCAACCAGGAGATCCGTCCTCCTAAAAATGTTGTCACTCCCACAGAAATCCAAACAGAGCTCCTATTCCTACTGTTAGCAGTCAACAAGCAAAATCTGCCATCACTCCTCCAGTTCATGTCCATCTAACCGGGTTTTATCTTTGCCATCAAACAAGGAAAAAACAAACCATATAACAGAGAAATAGTATCAGGTGTAACATCCATATGACATCCCCTGAACCCTGAATCTGTGTTCATATAAGACTAGGAATAACATTCCTAGTACCCTAATTTTGCATACAGAACCCTAACATGAGGGAAAGTTAAAAATGGAAGACAGTAAAATTAAAATCAGAGATATTAATTGAATTACAGTGATGTTTGCAAGAAATGAAATTGGCATTGGCATGGGGCATCAGTGCTGGTTGCCATGGGAGACACTTTAGAATTTTAACTTATTTTGTTGTATTGTTAATGTGTGCATAAATGGGGTGTATGTGTGGTACAGCTGGAGGTCAGAGGACAATTTCAAGAGAAGATTCTTTTAAGCCATCAGATATGTGGCGTAAGTGCTTCTCCTCACTGAGCCAACTTGCAGCTCCAGATTATTTTGACTCTGTCATGGACAGACAGACAGTGTCTTGGAGTGAGTGAGTTTCCTCTTCTCTATTAAACCCCAGCACACCCCTCAGGAATACAAGGGCTGGTGGTAAGTGCATGGCTCTCCACACAACAGTGGAACATTCGGTCATTCAAGTGCTGATGAAATAACAGTGATTAAAATTAAGACCAGAAACTGACAATCATGAATGTCTCGATTTTCCTAGCAGTGTCTGATGTGACTCTGATGATAATATGTCTTAATATATTTTAATTACCATAGAAAACAAAACATAAAGTGTTAGATTCTCTTAGAGAAACCATACACCTCAAAAGTTTTATATTAAAACATTTTTTTTTTGGTTTTTCGAGACAGGGTTTCTCTGTGGCTTTGGAGCCTGTCCTGGAACTAGCTCTTGTAGTCTCGAACTCACAGAGATCCGCCTGCCTCTGCCTCCCGAGTGCTGGGATTAAGGGCATGCGCCACCACCGCCCGGCTATATTAAAACATTGAAAGATTAAAGCTTGTTTGATATATGTCCTTAGAAGAAAAGGCAAAGAAAAATGTTCTTTGTGGGACGAGAGGCACAGGTCCATGGAGCATGCAAACGGTAATAGGAAAATGAAGCCATACACAGACTATGGAAGTCCTCCTCAGCAGCAGAGCAAAGGTATTTCTAGCCAATGAGGCAACTGGGAGAGATTACTTGTAATCAAACAACATGTGGTCAACTGACAAACTGCTTGTAATGCAGTGTTTAATTTCCTTTCAGTGCAATGTGTAAATATTTGCTTAGCATTTTCTCTTTCCAAATCAAGAAATAAGAAGTCAAAAGCATATCACACATTCACAAGCAGGCTTGATGAAATCGTCTTCCTTGCTGGATTTTCTAGGCCAAGGGGATCAAAGCTTCTTGGAATTAAAAAATGAAGTGAATTAATATTTAACTCTTGGCAATAAAAAGAGAGAGAACCCAGTTCCCATGTCCTTCTCCAGCACTCACTTTCCAACCATGGCAAGCCTCAGAGTTCTGGGTCAGCACACAAGTTGTGCAGTAATAATATTTTTGACAGTGGATCATTGTGGCTTCCTAAAGAGTGGATGAGAAAGTCCTTCAGACAAAAGGCAACCCATGTCTACTACACGGTCTCTATTATATACAGTTTTATATTCCCATCCAGCGACTCAAACTCTGACCATAGTAAACATTTCTAATGTCAGAAAACAGTGTTTCACCTCCTGGAGAGGGAGGGAGCAAGGGAAAGATGGACAGATGGATGGACCCTAAAAATATATAAATGAGAGGCGAGAGTGAGAGTTCAGTTGGTAAATTGTTTGCTGTGAAATCCTGAGGCCACGAGTTTGATTCCCAAAATGCACATGAAGAAGCATGGGATGGTGATAAGTAATCACAGCTCCAGTGCTGGAGTGGTAGGGACAGGTGGGTCCCTGGAGCTTGATCACCAACCAGTCCAGCCTAATTGGTGAGTTTCAGGTCATTAAGAGTCCCAAGTTAACAAGGTAAAGGCTTCTAAAGAACAGCAGATTGTCCTCTGGCCTCCAAACAAATGGAGAGAGAGAAAGAGAGAGAGAGAGAGAGAGAGAGAGAGAGAGAGAAGCATGCACAATGCATACATACAAGCATACACACTGTTCACACAGGCATGTACACTACATACATATAGGCATGCATACTGTATACATACTGGAATGTACACTGTGCACAGGCATACACATTGCATACACACAGACATGCACACTGCAAACACAGGCATGCACACTACACACACACAGACACACAAGTGAATACACACACATACACACACAAGAAATATCATTGAAACTGCCTCCTAGTTTCTTATATCTTTCCAATATTTAGCACTTTAGGACAATCATAAGTATAGCTGTCATCATAAATTTAATTTTCAAATATATAATTATCTATCTCACTTATAATAATACTGAGATTTCAAAACTTCATCTGTGAATTAAAATAGCATTCTTTTTAGGAATTTATTCTCAAACTACAAGTTCCTATTGTTGATGCAGAATATTCCTTTACACTGTGTGAAGATGTGTTGCTGTGATTGGTTTAATAAAGAGATGACTGGCCAGTAGCTAGACATGAAAAGATTAGTTGGGACTTCTAGGGAGAGAGAGGTCTCAGGGAAAAAGAAAGCAGAGTCTCCACACAGATAGAGAAGAATCAGGATGTAAAGGTAACCAAACCATGTAAAAGATATAGGTTAATATAGGTTATAAGAACTAGTTAGGGACAAGCCTAAACTAAGACTGAGCTTCCATAATTAATAATAAGTCTCTACCTTGCTTTTTGTGGATTGGCAGCCCAAAGAAAAATCTGTCTAAATATTGTCATTATAAAACCATGTCAATTGAATATGAAGCTCTGTATACACATGGTGTCTGCACTGTCTTCTTGGAGAATGAGCAGAATTGTGTTTCCTGTAGTGATACTGACTGATACTCTTCTACCTCTCTCTTTAAACCCTCTATCACCAGTAAACCCAGAACCTCTCAAATACTAGGCAAACCCTTTATCACAAAGGTGCAACCCCAGACCCCATTCACACTTCTTAAACGGCAGAATTTACATGCCCATTTTCTGCATAATATTCAATGTATGCTTTCTTGTGTCTATACAAGATATATTTGTATTATTGAGGAATAAATTGGAAAAACAAGCCCTGAAATAATAGGCCTGAAAGTGAAATTCTAGAAGGAGCTTTGCAAACATCCCTTCCTTCTCTGAGTTGAATCATAAGAAAGAATGTTATCAGTTCTTACTACAGACTTAACCAAGAGACTGTGCAGTCAGCATGAAGATATTACACCAAAAAACTAAACCCAAGGTCATGGTCTTAAATTACCCTCCATTAAGTTGCCAGGCAGTGGTGATATACACCTTTAGTCACAGCATTCGGGAGGCAGAGACAGGCAGATCTCAGTGGGTTCCAGGACAGCTAGGGCTACAAAGAGAAACTATGTCTCAAAAAAACAAACAAACAAAATGTTACCCCCCATGCCTTGATTTTTATTTTCCTAAATTTCTCTCTGAGGAAAAAAAAACAAACCCTATTGTTTTGCATTTGCCATGTTCTTTGATAAGCTCTCTGTGTATTATCTCCTGCGAATGTGGATGAGGTAGGCAAACCATTCACAGATTAAGACAACACTTATGCTTTTGTACCACAAAGAAAGGAAGACAACGTCTGTGAAACCATCTGATTTCAACTCAGCAATGTAGGAAGAATTTACTTCTTTTTTTAAACTTTCCATCTAAGTAAAATCCAATTCATTTCATAAAATGTCTCATGTTCTTATTACATACTCTAAGTTTTTCTCAACTTTGCCTTTGAGAAATGTTTGAGGATGACTTTTCTCGCTAAAACAAACTTAAATGAAAAGAGAATGTAGAGCTCAATAAAAATCAACTAAAAAAAGAAAAAAAGAGAATGCGCTTGAACTTGAGCTAATATTAATTTGCCCTTCCTTGATCCTACAGTCAGAAAGATGCCCTCTGTCACTAATGTTGCCTCTCAAAGTCACACAAAAAGCCTCGATGTGAACTTCTTAGGTCTTGAAAATCTATAACCCCAACTATCACTTGGTAGATCATGGTGTCCCTTCACACCCCATCCCAGTTTGCCAATATCAGACAGACTTTGAAACCCCGAAACCTTGAAGGAGTGAAAAGAACTCAACCACAGTGGTCTAAACACCATCTTTGATTGCGAGCAACAAGTTCAAATCCCCAACCCACTTTTAAGGCTGTCAACTACTTCAAAAGATCAAAAAGAACGTTCTCAGAGCCCAACCAAGTAAAATGTAAGTGTTCAAAGAACAGACAGGACAAAAGAATCTCTTCAAGGCTAGGAGGAGCATGGAGCATCCTTCTGATCTACTTCTCCACTTTAAAATGAAGTCTGTTCTTTATTAGTTCATTGAGTTAGTATCTCATAATATTGTTCCTTTGAACCCATCATATCTTCAATAAAGAAACATTTGTCTAATACTCTTCAAAGTTAAGCATATAACAGAATCATTCAAGTTGCTTGTTTAAAATGTTCCATCTGACTTTGTAGAGCAGGATAAGACCCAATAATGTATGTTTTATTTTTGTATGTGTGGCTTGTGTGTGTTAATAGGTATGTGGACACATGTTGGGGTTATGTGTATATATGTATGTGTAGCCATGTGAAGTTCCAAGATGACTTCAAGAGTCTTCCTTTAAGGCCGGGCAGTGGTGGTGCACGCCTTTCATCCCAGTACTCAGGAAGCAGAGGCAGGTGGATCTCTGTGAGTTTGAGGCCAGCCTGGTCTATAAAAGCTAGTTCTAGAACAGGCTGCAAAGCTACAGAGAAACCCTGTCTCAAAAAAATAAGTCTTCCTTTACTGCTGCCACTTTCTCACTGAGATAAGACCTCTGAATTGAACCCCAAGTTCGCCAATAGTCAGACTACAAACTTGCTCCAGGGATCTGATTTCTGAACACCGGACTTACAGGCAGGCTACCGCAGCCACCTGGCATTTACATGGGTGCTGTGAATGCAAACTCAAGTCCTCACCCGGGCATGGTCGGTGTTTTACCCACCAATTCATCACCCCGTCTGAGAATGTGTTTTCAACATGTATCCCAGGTACCTCTAGAGTGTTTCCATGGCAACAGTTTGAGAAACTAGGCAGTACCATGACTGGGTCACAGGCTTAAAACTTACCCATCATGAAAACATTCCACCCAGAAGCTTAGACAATCCCAAAGACAAATGGTGTCTTTGGTAAAAGCATGGTTGAATAAGAATTATTTAATAATGATAACAGCCAGTGATAGATGTAGGAAGCAAGGAATGGTATCATCTGTCACTGAACTGTGGCATTCTGAAAGCTCGCTGCAATTGTGTACACCAAATATGGGAAAATATCAAGCCACATTGTGCTTCTTAAAGCAAAATAAGACAGTCTAGTTTTTAAGTAGTTACTGGACTCCTCCACTCTTATGACATGCTATGATTAATAACACAAATGACATCTCTGGGACTTAATGGGAATTCTTTTTGTCTATAAGGTCTGATAAAGTTAGCACACCCTTCCTACTGAGACAATAAAGTAGCAGAATTTGGTTTTTTTATTTCAATATAAAATAATGCTCATATTCTATAAAGCATAGATGGGGTTATTGTTTTAAACAAACTATTTGATAAAATGTCAATTATTCTATTTTAACACTTAGTCATAGGCTAACTAAAGCTATCCTTACAATGTTAAATTTTGCTAAGTTTATACAATAATTTTTTAAACTGAAATTCATTTCAGTTGTCAATTATTACATTACAGTTTTAAATGAAAATTTGTGGTAGCACTTAATTTTTGGGACAGAATCTTCATTTCTCTTTTCCCGGTACAGATTACTCAAATCTCTTAAGAAAAACTAGAGACATTTTATTGTGAATAAACACTTCAAATATGCCAGGGACTTTTTTTAAAATTTTATGTTAAAGGGTCAAAGTCACCTCCATGGACCCTTACAGGTAGGCCACAACCTTGTGGCAATACACAGATTAATAGAAATGGGTTAATTTAAGATGTAAGAGTTAGTTAATAAGAAACCTGAGCTAATAGGTCCAACAGTGTTGTAATTAATACAGTTTCTGTGTGATTTTTTTTCAGGTCTCTGCAGCCAGGAAGTGAACCATATATTTTAGCCAGTGACAGAAAAGTCTCATTTGACATGCCAGACAGATTCATTATTGTCATGGGCCTGGGAATTTGGCTCAGGAGTAGAGGGATTTCCCAGGAAGTGCAAGGCCTGGGGCTCAGTCCCCAGCAATGGAAAAACGTCATCTCTGTTACCCCAAATGTATCTGAGAACTACACATGTCACGGAGTTGGGGCTCAGGAATGGTTCCTGGAAAGCTCAGAGCGAGACAGCAACTAATACAGAGTACTGATTGATCCGTAAGCATGAGGACTGAAACTACCATGGTGACAGGGAGCTCGTGTGGCTTAGGGGCCATATTTTTTCTTTCCATGGAGATAACTGTGGAGAGCTGGACTGCAGCTGCTGTTCAGGGAACAAGGAGCAGGAGCTGGGTGATCTCGATGACACACAGCTACACCCACAGGCAGGGCCAGACTCCACAGGTCTCAGCTCTGGGCCTCATCTGGTTCACTAGTCTTTAAACACTGACTATTTTTTTATTACTCTATCATCTATTATCATACTAACTGTTCTCCTCACTCCCCTGGCCCTGTTCTAATCCTGCTTGTCCGTTAATATCTCTCAGCAAGCTTTCAAAAAATCCTGTTGTCAGGTTGTAATAGTCTGGCCAAGTAAGTGAGGTTTGCAGAGGAGGGACTCAGGCCCAGGCAATTCAGAAAGTCCTCCTGGGTGAGTCTAATGCACAGCCCAGGGCTGGACTGATCATTCTGCCACAACACTGGCATAGACGCTGAAGTTGTTCCCATCAGCAAAGCAGAAGCCGAGCAAGCTGATTCTCACCACGCTTTGCTGAGAGGGGGAGGGGTGGGAATGAATGCAAGCACAGGACATTGCAAGTGCTCATGAATATGTCCCAATGAAACCCATTACTTTGTATGACTGGCACAAACTAAAGGAAATGTTTAAAAAAGAAATGTCTGAAGCCAGGTGGTGGTGGCGCACGCCTTTAATCCCAGCACATGGGAGGCAGAGGCAGGTGGATCTCTGTGAGTTCGAGACCAGCCTGGTCTGTAAAGCAAGTACCAGGACAGTCAGGACTGTTACACAGAGAAACACTGTCCTGAAAAACAAACAAAAAAAGAAGGAAAAAGAAGAGAAAGGAAGGAAGGAAGGAAGGAAGGAAGGAAGGAAGGAAGGAAGGAAGGAAGGAAGGAAGGAAGGTCTGAATGCTTTATGCTAACTTCTTTGTGGTTCAATATCTAGACCCAAGGTGTGATTTGTAAAATGAATGAGAACAACTCTCAGGTGTTGGAGTCTGAGATGATTCATATAATTACACTGAGTTTCATGCAAAAGAAAAATACTTCACCAGTTAGAGATATGGGGGTGCAAATGGCTTCCAGCCAATGACTCCCCCTATTCCTCCTTGCATTCTCACTATACATGTAAGAGGAGAGCCTTCCTTATGAAAGGAAGCCTCTGGTTGTGAGAGAAGAGGAACCTGGATAGAACCTGAAGATGTGGGGCTATCTTCTATGTTATAGAAGACAAAAGAAAAGTAATGGCTAAGACGAGAGCTATGAGACTGTGGAGGAAGGACAGGAAGGAGAGGGCACATAGCTCCATTTCCTTCTTGTGTGGAGGGGAACAGAAGACACAGGGTCCAGAGTTCTGCTGCTTTGGTGGCTTTGGAACTATCAGGCAGTACCTGGTTCTGCAGCTCAGACTGGCCTTGAATCTGTGAGCTTCCTGTTTTTGATCCTTCATCCTGGGATTATAGCACCACAACAATACCAATTGATGGATGTTTTGCTTATGTATTTATTAAGTGCATATGTAATGTATATATGTGCTTATGTATGTACGTACATGTGTGTGTGCGTGTATGTGTGTGTACATATGTATGTGCAAGGCATTTTTCCTCTATCACTTCCACCCTATGTTTTGAGACAGTGTGTCACTGAGCCTGGAGCTCACTGATTACACTGGCCAGCTCTGAGCATCCACCTGTCCACACCTCCCCTGTGTTAAGGTTATAGATACATGCCACCGTATTCAGATTTTACATGCGTTCTGGGGATCTAAACTATGGTTCTCAATTCTTGCACAGCAGGCCCTTCACTGATTCAGTCATCTTCTCAGCCCCTGGCTGCTTGTATTTTCACACACATAATCTGAGGTGCCCAGTGGGTTGAGCAGCAGATATAGACATATCAGAGATGAATGAATACATTACAGACTTGAAAGGTCCCAAATTAAATTTCACAAGAGGAAACATGGACATAGAGAGATCAGCTACTGAAATGGTGATAACCTTTTTTATGAGGCCAAGGTTTAGTTTTAGTTATCTGCCATTTCCTATATCAATAACTTTACCTCAATTAAGAAAAAGATAACATCAGGCCTGAGCAAGCTAAGAGTGAATTTGCATCTGAAGATGAGAAATATCTCTGTTAACAAGAAACATGCACACATCATTTCTCAGGAGTCTGAGAAGAGGATCCATAGACCCCTGGACGCCCAGCAGCTGTGTAGTGCAGCTGGCAGCCATCACCATGGCAACATTCCTTCCCAGGAGAGCAGCTCGGTCCATGGAAACCAACCATCATTTAAAAATTAACGCAGATGATTCTGCATTGGATCCTGCACAACAAAAGCCGTTTTTAGAGAAATGCCCTTTCTAGGGACATAATTGGAACAAATGAGCAAATTTGAATATAGATTGTGAGTTAGATGGGCGGCTCTCAAACTTCAGTTTGTTTCAGACTCACCTGGTGAGCTTGTCAAAACACAGATGGTTGAACCCCACCCCCACAAAGTCTGATTCAGTATAGCTGGGCTTCTGGCCAGGACGCTGTATTTCCACCAAGTTACTAAGTGGGGTTGGTGCTGCAGATGTGAGATTCTGCTGGAGAATTACAGTGACTTACATACTCACATTGGTTCAGTGCTAATTTCTTGAGTTCTTATGACTTTACCAGTTGCTATGAAAGAGAAGGTCCTTTACCTTAGATATTCTAATATGAAGCTTTAGCCTTTAAGCAACATAGGTATATCATTCAAGTCTGGTGGTCCATAACTACCTGAAATGTATGCTCCATGGCATCTGATAACCTCTTCTAGTGCCAGTGGGCACAGGCACACAAATGGGCATAGGGCTGCACACACACACACACAACACACATCCAGACACAACACATACACAAACAACACATACAAACACAGAGACCATTAAAAGTAAAAATAAAATGTTACTCATTGCAATGATATTATTTAAAATTTCCTGTCTTATAATATTTTATACTTACCACAACATTAAAAACAAGTCTATAATAAACAAAAGAACAGTCTGGTCTACAGAGCGAGTTCTAGGACAGGCTCCAAAGCCACAGAGAAACCCTGTCTCGAAAAACCAAAAATAAATAAATAAATAAATAAATAAATAAATAAATAAATAAATGAAAATACAGTAGCTATTTGGACAAGATTAGGGCTGGAACTTAGTCTTTGTTAGCTTTCTGTTGCTGTGTGGGGGAACCCATAGAAGTGGGTCCACTCCACCTTGACTGAAGGTCAGAAATCTTAAGCCTACTCTTGCTCTTTCAAAGTTATTGGCAAGAATTCTGACTTAAGGTGTAGCTACAAACAAGATATCCTGACCTAGGGTGTTTTTGCTTGGTGTTTTGGATATTAAGATGGCCTGTAGAGGTAGAGCCGCTCCACCTTGACCAAAGGTCAGAGAATTCAAGCCTATTCCTGCTCCTTCATTTTTAAGAAAGGAGGTTTGACCCAGGAAGTGGCTGCCCATGGTATACTTGATCTAAGGTGTAGTAGCTACATGTCCTACCTAAAACATAAGAAGGCTTAACTCAGAAAATAGTGACTTGATGTCTCAAGTAAGCAAGTAATTGTTCTGTTTGTCCTTTGTATCATATTAAAACAGTCTTTTGCCTCCTTCCCCATTTTTGGATTTTGGTATATAAGCATACGGAAAATCAATACGGGCATATTCAGGATTGCATATTCCCTGCTTGCCCTCCCAGTACTATCCTATGTCTCTGTGTTTCTTTTATATCTCTGTTCCTCTTGCCTAACATTTCTAGTCCATATGAACCCGTCGAGGCTGGACCCCAACGTGTGGCTATGACAGCTATCGCACAATCCCTGAGAAAATCAACTCAAAAGCAGGAAAGATTTATTTTAACTCCCGGTTTCTGAGGTTCCAGTCAGCAGTCAGTTGCCTCTATTGCTGTGGGGGCCAATGAGACAGATTATTATAGTGGGACACGTGTGGCCGAGAGAAGCTACCCATGTCCTAGCAGCTGGGGGGGAAGAGTGAGAAGGAGGCTTGCATTCTGACACCATCTTGAAAGGAATGATGCCAATGGCCTCACCTTCTCCTAAGGTCCCACTTTCTAGAGTTTCTGTCACTTTCCAATAAAGATGCTGGCAGCTAAGCCTCTATATTACATGGGTTTCTGGGAGATGTGCAAGCAGTTCAAGATGCAAACTACAACATGTTTATTCTCAAGTAGTTCAGGAAAGAGCTAGGTAGAGTGTGTATACATGGACAAAAGAAATAATCATGCAAACGTGGGAAGCAAACAAGAAAACTGGGAAGTCTGAGGAAAGGAGATGTGGGAGATGCAAATAGTCTCACAACCTGTCTGAAAGCTCAAAATTACAGTCAATTTTAGAAAAAAAAAAAACCAAAATTAGCATGGGAAAAGAAAGTTAGACCATGTCATCTATCACCCATGGCAGCCACTAGCTGCACAGGCCAATTCATTTTAAGTTAATTAAAATTAAACATAAATTTTGCTTATATCAAATTCCTTAATTTCAAAGACAAAAAGCCAGCGTGACTAGAGGTGACCGTGGCAGAAGGCACAAGCACAGGCCACTTCAGTTTCCCAGAGCCTTCTACGGAGCACTGCTGACTTCAGTCAAAGGTGTTTTAAGAGGAGGAGAAGTGTCTTTAGAAAAACTTCGTGTGCCCCTAGGTGTGGTGACCAATACCTACAATCTCATGTCTTGAGAGATGGAAGCAGGGGGATCAGGAGTTCAAGGCCATCTATGACGACAGAGTGAATTTAGGAACAGCCTGAATTACAGAGACAATATAACATCTTACAAACAAATGAATGCGCCAAAATCAGCAGTGGGGAAAGATCATCATCTTATGTAGTAATAGCCAATTGTTTTTTCTGAAATTTTAGCAACTAAAAAAGCTAAAGAAGAAAAAGTCTTAAATAATAACAGGTAGATTATAAGAGAGCTACATTAGAAACACATTTTCCAGAGTGGCTATTCAATTATTCACTGCTACCACCCTATACTCCTCTTCATCTTACTGATTTTTTTAACAACCTATTAGGTAAAGAAGTTATATATCTAAGTAACTGGTGTTCATCACTACCACCCCTGTGTGTGTGTGTGTGTGTGTGTGTGTGTGTGTGTGTGTGTCTGTCTGTCTGTCTGTCTGTCTATATTTCTACCTCTCCCTCCCTCCATCCTCAAAGCAGAGAAGGAGCAAACCAGGAGAGTGATTTAAAGTGAAAGGCCAAGGTTTAGATTACTCCAAGTTCATTCAGAGGAATGTGATTACTGGTTTCTTAGTGGTTGCACCAGCAAATGGGGAAGCAGCATGGTGGTTTGGGTACAGTCTCTACTCTTCCTTCTGCCGCTCAAACACAGGGCACCCTCAGCTTCCATCTGCTTGTCCAAATTCTCAGAGCCAAGCCTGCTTGTCTTCTGTTCCAAAAAGACACTTCTTTCTTCCCAACATAATTTCTCTAGGGTTCCAGGGCCACCCAAGTGATGAGCTGACTAATTCCATTTTCCACGGTTTCAAATCCTCCTAAGAAGTATTTGGCTAGCCTAGCTCAAAGAGCACCTGAGCATAATTTTAAGCATGGCATCTTCTTTTATGCTCTGCCTGACACAACCCCAGTCACCCACCCTACGCCTAACCTCTGAGTTGTAAACACAAAGATCCACAATTCATATTGTCCGTCTTCTCCTCTCTCATCTTTCTAAACTTCATGTTCATTTCAGACTCAGTAAAGCACAAAGATGTACTTAAGAGAACAGAGAGCAGCGGAGAAAACTGCAAATGCTATGCCCCAGTTCACAAGTCAACAAATAGGAAAGACTTCTCTAGGAGAAATGAGATGTATCAGATCTTCAGTGAGCTATGCCTCCACTGTATCCAAGCCTTGGTTAAGAGTCTAGATGTCCAGCTAAGCATTCATGATACTATCATAGGAGGTTTGGGCAACCTGCCCCCTATATATGTAAAATCACTCCCCAATCATGACACAGAGAATTATTATTAATACTGAATGCTTCACCTTAGCTTAGGCTTATTTCTAGCTAGAATTTTTTTTAACTTAAATTAACCCATTTCTAAGAACCTGTGTCCTGCCCCAAGGCTCGTTTACCTCATTTTGAACTGTTTATTCTGCATCCCTGCTTCCTCCGTGTTTGTCTGTCTCAACCCTAGCTGGCTGGCCACTGGCTGGCTGGCTCCCTTCTCTTTCTGCCCACCAGTACCACCTATCCCTCCTCTGTCTAACTATTGGCCATTCAGCTTTTTATGAGACCAATTAGACCTGTCAGGTGCCGTAGGCAGGCAAGGTGAAACAGCTATGCATCTTTACATAGCTAAACAAATGTGACATAAACAAAATCAACACACCTTTATATAGTTAAACAATTATTCTATTCCACAACATTTGTCAATTACTTAGAGTAGATTATTCTTAGCCACAAGACATGAGACACTAGGCCTTTAGAATTCAATTTGCTGTATGATAATAAAACTTCTAAGATATCTCTTTATATAAATTTTTTTTTTACCATGCAACAGATTTTTACAAGTATTTCTAAGAGAGGAGAGTCTCACCTCACAGTATTCTGTGATAATGCAGAAATTATCCTGCTCCACGAAGCTTGCATGGAACTTGACAATGGCTGGATGATTTAGCTTGGAAAGGAGCTGGGCTTCCACACTGGCCTGAACAGTTTCATTTGGGTTTAATTCTCCAACAGAGATTTCCTTGAGTACCTTTCTGCAGTCAAAAAAAGAAAAAAAAAGAAAGGAAGAAAGAAAGAAAGAACAGAGAAAAGAAAAGTGAAGAAAGACATTAAGAGTTGAGAAGTACATTTAACACATCTGAGCAAATAGTACAGAGTCCCCTCACTGTGGCCAGGTGATCGGCTGCTCAGATGTCTAGTTCTGCCTGCTAGGATGCTGATGCCCTAGGCCTGCTTCCTATCCTGGTCAGTACCATGGTGTCCCGAAGTCTCTGACTTCCACACCTATACCCTCTACAGGTGAATGTCAGTCAGAATGTGTGATATTTATTTATTCTAACCTAACTGTCCTTGGTGCACCATGTTTTATTGCTAGCAGGATTTAAGAAGACAAAGTTTTAACTGAAAACACTGATGGAGATAGTAAGAATTTCTATCCTGGGAGAGGATGTAGGGTAAAGGGAACACTCCTGCATTGCTAGTGGGAGTGCAAGCTGGTACAGCCCCTTTGGATATCAGTGTAGAAATTTCTCAGAAAATTAGTAAACAACCTTCCTCAAGACCCAGCAATACAGTTTTGAGTATGTAGCCAAAGGATGCTCAATCATGCCACAAGTATGTGTGCTCAACGATGTTCATAGTAGCATTGTTTGTCATAGCCAGACCCTGGAAACACCCTAAATGCCTCTTGACTGAAGAATGGATTAGGAAATGTGGTACATTTACACAATGGAGTACTACACAGCAGAAAAATATAATGATATCTTGAATTTTGCAGGAAAATGGATGGAGCTAGAAAATATCATTTTGAGTGAGGTAACCCAGACACAGAAAGACAATTATCATATGTACTCACTCATAAGTGGTTTTTAAACATAAAGCAAAGAAAACCAGCCTACAAATCACAATCCCAGAGAACCTAGACAGCAATGAGGAGTCTAAAACAGACATACATGGATCTAATCTACATGGGAAATAGAAAAGGACAAGGTCTCCTGAGTAAATTGGGAGCATGGGGACCTTGGGAGAGGGTTGAAGGGGAGGGGAGAGGCAGGGAGATGAGCAGAGAAAAATGTAGAGCTCAATAAAAATTAAAAAAAAAGAATTTCTATCCTGGATAAATGGAAGATTTCATTAAATCTCCAAATCATTAATTTAAAAATTTGTGATAGCACTATGAAGAGTGGACCAAAACACTACCTTTCCCTATCCAAGAAAAGAAAATAGTCTGATGAGCCAAGCAATTATACACTGTACACTAGCTCTCCCAGGGACAGTGCTTTAGCATGCCAATTACACTGTGCAGACAGATGCTGCTGATTGCCAAGGAGCCTGGCTGCTCATTAAGGCTGTTCTGTAGAACTCCTGCTAGAAAACACTTTGCAAAAACTGTTAAGAGTTACTTCTTGGGCATATTAGTAGAAATGCTTAATTAAAGACTGTAACTGACTCATAGACTATCCGGCAGACCCCAGTCATGTTGAGCAGGTGTTCACTCTGTCCTTGCCATATGGAGTGCCCGAAGCTAGTAGTCTGGTATGCCCATGAACTTCTGTCTTCCCTCTGATTGGGAGATGCTTATCCAAATCCCTGGGTCTCATTCCAGGTCCATTTCTGCCACTGTGCTGGGATTTAAGGCCTGTTCTACCACAGCCCAGCTGACAGGCCAGTTCTTTTCTCTTTCTTTCTTTCTTTCTTTCTTTCTTTCTTTCTTTCCTTTTTTTGATACAGGGTTTCTCTAGTTTTGGAGCCTCTCCTTGAACTAGCTCTTGTAGACCAGGCTAGCCTCAAACTCACAGAGATCTGTCTCTGACTCCCAAGTGCTGGGATTAAAGGTGCGTGCCACCACACCCAACCTTAGGTCAGTTCCTAATGAAGCAAACTTGTAAAACTATTGTCTGAACTCAGATTTCTAAGTTCTCAGTCTAGCCAGTAAAAGATAAACCTGGAAGACTAGATATACATGGGTGTGCTCTATGAAAAAAGATAAAAGAGAAACTAACCAAAGGATTTTAGATTTTGGCAATACATAATAAATTTTTCTTCCAATGGATGTCGTTCCAATTTACTAATTGTTTCTTCTACCCAGGCAAATACCAGCTTTGATTACACCGAATAAGAGGGCTCTTCCCAGTCTCTGAGGAGTGCTCCAAGCTTTTCATTCACTTGGACAAGCCTTTCCTTCCAGCTGTATTACTGTAAAAGAACAGCAATTGTCTTGGGCAACGCTAGACCTTAATACTCAGCCAGACCTGGAGTCAGAAGGTTTGCGATTGCAGTCAGTACCCTAGTGTGTACAGCCGAGTGACACTCTGTGGGTTATGTTTTTAGTGGCACTATAAATGAAGGGGGCAGGGAGATGCTTCAGCATCAGCTGCACAAGCATGAGGACCTGAGTTTGGACCCCCAAATATCAGGTATAATCTGAGTGTGGCAGACGAAGGGATCCATGGGCTTGCTAGTCAGTCAGTCTAGCCAATCAGTGAATTCCATATCTCAGAAAGGAAGGTAGAGAAGTGATTGAATAAGACATGTCTTGTTCAACCTATGGCCTCCTTACACACCTGCACTGATGGACACACACAAGAAATAAAAATTCTAAGTCAGAAACTTTGTCCTGCAAGTTGAGAATGTAAATATGAAAACTTGAAAAATGACTTCACCCTCTGGTGTTAGCGGATTAACATTTGACTTTTCTGCTGGACCAATTTAAAAAAAAGTCATATTTTTCTTCTCCAAAAGAAAGAAAACACTTCAATGCTGAGATGAACATCACTGAGAATATAATTTTCTTAAATGCAAGCATGTTAGCATGTTCAGTTTAAAGGCTTTCCATAGTCTATTAATTTTAAACTCATCCCATCTCCAAAGAAAACCAAGAAAGAACTGTCAGTTCCCACAAAGAACACATGGACTGTGGCAGGTGTGGGCCCTCTCCAAGAGATGTGCAGGCTTTGGCCTCCTCCTCCATTTTACAGGAGTCTTTCTGTGTATTGTAATTTTAAAAATCATTTATACATTTGCTTCTCTTCCCTAGTTTCATTAGATGCTAAAGAGACTATTAGACCCCTTCCTTGATAATGAAGTAGACTCTGCATGGTGGGTAACTAACATTGTATTAAAAAAAAAAAACTCTTATATTAAGACTTTGTCAGAAAGTGGGGATAGTCCTGTTTTTAGAAATGGTGGCTCAGACAGACCGCTAATAGGCCCCAAAGAAACAAAAATGACATATGAAGACACATTTTCTTCTCTAGCTTCTGAAGGGTATACAGCAGCAGCAGGCCGTTTAAAGACATCTTCATAGTGCTTTCAGTAATCTGCATGCCCCAGCTGGTTTGCAGCGGTAAAAGTCACAGTGGTTAAGCATGCCAATATAAAAGCCTTACACAGACTTGCAGTGTTCTCTTACTGCAAAGGAACATGTACTATAAAAAGACTGAACACACTTAATTTTCAGGCAAGCACTAGCTACTTGAGATTTTCCATGGGATTTTGCCCAGGCCCTACCTGACCACCCAATGACAAAGCATAAGACTGTATTTGCCCCTAGCTTAGCAGATGAGGCTGGGACTATTATGACAGGTGGTATATACCACATCATCACTAGGGGACACAGACACATTCTTCCTTCCTTGCCTAGAACTGTGTCACTGGGTCAACAGAGGGAACTTTCATGGCAGATCAATGTGAGAACCATATCCACTGAAGACGCGTGGAAGTTTGCCAAGTCAAGGGCAACTTATCACTTGCTCAGTGGCTCTCAGCCCGCCATCCCTTCCTAAATAACACGACAGATACTTATTTTATCAAAGCCCTGACTGTTTGGGAGGAACTCTGTGACAGCAGAGAAGAGAGCTGTCCCTGGAGACCCATCTCATTTTTGCAAACGGCCTCTTCTCCCGCCTGAGTGGCATGCTGCTTTCTAGAGTTTGTAGTAAACTGACAAACTTCATAAAGGGATTTTTGAAATTTGGGATAACTGTCAGCAATTTGTTTCCCTTGAAATCAGTCCACTGTTTCCATAAATGAGACAGACAGATAACATATTCAAGAGATTAACCCTGCATTATTCCCCACCAAATGTCTGTGTGTTCTCTCATGACCTCCATGTTCAGTCAGAAGCAGACACTGCCTCATGACCAAGAGAACACTACAAAACTGTAACTCAGACTTCTGGCCCATTGGTCTCCAGGAGATAAGACAAGCCTAAAATACAAGACTCTGGAGGAACTCTTAGCCAGAGGGTGAGCACTGTCCCTAGCCAGTGCAAGGGTCAGGAAACAGATAGGAAACAAAGTGCTTCTGAGCCCTTGAAAGCAGCTTTGAGATGCTGAAGGCTAGGCCCAGGGAGGGAGCTATACGTGGGAATTCCAGAGGGTTCAGAGCAGAAGGCTTGCATGCTTCCCTAGGTGAGCAGAGCACAGCACAGAAACCCACATTTTCTGTGTCCAGATAAAGAAAGGTCTTCAATTCAGGCGCCCTCTCCTCAGCTGCTCACGGAACAAGCTGGGGACATCTCCTTGGACACCTGGGAACCCCACTAGAGTCCAGTTTCTTGACAACCCTAAAATGGCTCCCTTAATTAAGATACATATTTTCCTGCTCTAGCCACACTGATGAATATCTTGCATATTATCAAAGAACCTTCATCTGGCGATGGATGAAGATAGAGACAGAGACCCACATTGGAGCACTGGACTGAGCTCCCGAGGTCCACATGAGGAGCAGAAGGAGAGAGAACATGAGCAAGGAAGTCAGGACCTTGAGGGGTGTGCCCACCCACTGTGGCGGTGGGGCTTATCTAATGGGAACTCACCAAGACCAGCTGGACTGGGACTGATGGAGCATGTGATCAAACCAGACTCTCTGAACATAGCTGACAAGGAGGGCTGACTGAGAAGCCAAGGACAATGGCACTGGGTTTTGATTCTACTGCATGTACTGGCTTTGTGGGAACCTAGTCTGTTTGGATGCTCACCTTCCTAGATCTGGATGGAGGGGGGAGGACCTTGGACTTCCCACAGGGCAGGGAACCCTGACTGCTCTTTGGACTGGAGAGGGAGGGAGAGGCAAAATGGGGGGAGGGAAATGGGAGGAGGGTAGGAGGTGAAAATTTTTAATAATAATAATAAAAGAAAGGTCCGGGATCCTGTGTGAGCCTTGCCTGAACACTGGAGATGGGAATAGCCTCCAATGACAGCAATGTCTCAAAGAGTCAGGGCAACTAGACAGCTTTCTAGCAAGCTTAAAAAAACTAGGATCATTTCCTTTGTGATTTAGCCACCAACATCCATGCTGGACACAGTGGTAAATGCTTACAAGATGTGGCAGCACATGAACACTGTGTGGTTCTGGTCCCTTCCCTGTGTGCACTGGGGAAGGCAAAAAATAAATAGAAATGTGTGCATGGATAGAGCATAAATATACGCTTTTAAAACCGCAAATTGAGAAAAACGTCTAGATGTTAGAGTAAAGAGTATCTATCTGACTTCAAGACTAAGAAGGCAATGTGGTAAGCAACTATGGTTCCTGTTTAGGACAAAATCACAGGAAATAGATTTTAACCTTAATGAAACAAAGTTTGGATTTTTGTTTGCTTTTGAGAAATATCCAGTGTTTAGCAAAGAAGAGTAAGATAGCCCTTTCCCATCCATCTAGCAAGGTGGTAGGTATTCTTCATGCCTTTCTTAGACAGGAAGACCTCCATTTGCCCGTTGCCATCTCTGCAGCACATACCTGTTATGAGAGCCCGCTTGTTTGTGCCTGGATGCTTGGCCCCAAAATAATCATAGAAACCATATTATTTGCGATACTGTTTGGCTAATAGCTTAAGCATATTTCTGGCTAACTCATATCTTGAATTAATCCATCTCTGTTAATCTGTGTATTGCCATGAGGCTGTGGCTTACTGGGTAAAGTTCCAGCATCTGTCTCTTGGGGGCTACATGGCTTCCCTCTGACTCCATCTTCTTTCTCCCAACATTCAGTTCAGTCTTCCCCACCTAGCTCTACTCTACCCTATCACAGGCCAAAGAGAGTTTCTTTATTAACCAATAGTATTCACAGCATGCAGAGGGGAATCCCACATCACCTACCTGCCATTTCAGCAGCCCAGCATCAGACACCTTCCTTACATTGAGACAGATTCCTGGGCTGAGAACCCAACCTTCTCCAGATGACATGACAAACACAGACAGGTGCCCCGCACCACACACACACACACACACACACACACACACACACATCATTTTCGACACTGGTGGGGAGGTAGCCCATGCTTTGATAAATCAGTTGTGCCCACCTAAGATCTTAACATGGGGCTGAGTCATATGAAGAGTTGGTGGGGTAGGGCTTTCCTCATACTGAGGCAGGTGTTGGACAACATCTGTGGTAGTGTTGTGACCTCTACCTGGCTCCCCATGCCAACAGCTGTGAGCTATCTATTGCCTTTACCATCCAAACTAAGCAGGCTTCCAGCTCTGACCTACACCTAGAAGCCCTGATGGATGCAGCTAAGTACCACAGCAGACCTTGCAGTGACCACAAGTCGCTGCTAGACCTGGAGTGGAACTGCCAGAGGCTTAACTCACTTGACTTAATTTCTTTTCTTAATTTCTTAAAACTTAGACTCTTCTAAAGGACTTAAGGCCACAGTGTTGCTCTCTTACTTTATAACTAGAAGCATCATGATAGTATTAACATCCTGTTTTAATGGTTTCTCATCTCCTTTAATATGACATATAACTTTATTAAGTATAAAGACACGAAATAAAATGGCAGAGATGCATCATTTTTCGCTAGTACATTGATTTAAAAAACAGAAAAGTCAAAATCTAAAGACACATAAAAAGTGAAAATTACAGAGTAAGGAGACCAATACAGATAGAATTTTATTGCTGATATTTTTCTTTCCTTTGAGAGTCACAAAAAAGTATCTTTATTTTAAGACAGAATCCCTTAATGGGTTATCTTCATGTGCCTTAAACATGACATCACATTTGCTTTTTTTTTTTTTGGTTTTTGGTTTTTCGAGATAGGGTTTCTCTGCGGCTTTGGAGCCTGTCCTGGAACTAGCTCTGTAGACCAGGCTGGTCTCGAACTCACAGAGATCCACCTGCCTCTGCCTCCCGAGTGCTGGGATTAAAGGTGTGCGCTACCATCGCCCGGCTCACATTTGCTTTTTTAACAATTAAATCTTTTTTATTTTTTATTTTTAAAACAACCTTATTTTACAGACCAACCACAGTTCCCTCTCCCTTTCTTCCTCCTGCTCGCCCTATCATCCCCCTACCCCACCCCATTCACTGTTCAGAGAGGATGAGGCTTCCCATGGGGAGTCAACCAAGTCTAGCACATCACTTTGAGGCAGGACCAAGGCCCTCCCCACTACATCTAGGCTGAGCAAGGTATCCCACCATAGGGAGTGGGCTCTAAAGAGCCAGTTCATGCACTAGGGATAAATACTGGTTCCACTGCCAGTGGCCCCACAGACTGCCCAAGCCACACAACTGTCACCCACATTCACAGGGCCTAGTTCGGTCCTATGCAGGTTCCCCAGCTGTGTCTGGGGTCAGTGAGCTCGCACTAGCTCAGAGCAGCTGTAAGAATTAAATCTTGATTCCAGCTCATGTGGGATTCTAGTTCATCCTGTATAGTCCTTGGCACCTCTTATCACAAACATGCAGCAGGTCGCGGCAGGCACTTCAGTGACATTAAGGTACAAAATATGGACAGCCGACAGAAGCTGAGGAGCAGGCTGCTGGCATGACAACGCGGGGTCCCTCTGGGTCTGTACAAGGTCCCAGGCAGCCACTACTAAAGACCTAAAGGTAGGAAATGCCACACTTCTGTTACCTTGCTGTCTACAGAGTACTTTCTGTGAGGCAGACACCATGCTGTGGGTTGAGGACACAAATGTGGAGAAGGTAACCTCCTACCTCCTGAGCGCACAGGAAGCAAATCTAGAACCCTTGTCAACCTCATAGTAAAACTACAGCAGAGCTAGAAATGAGGCTGAGACCCCCGACCATTCACTGAGGAGAAAAGAAAAGCAAACATCTTTGGTCTTGAATGCCAGGACCCTGACTTTTGTACATACAAAGTTCTAAAAAACTAGCCGAATCATCTTTTCCCAGGCGAATCCCACAAAGTGCAAAAGGTGAATTTATCATTCTTCACTATTTTGCCCATACAAATCAATACCCAATAGAGGAATGATTGCATTTGTAGTATTTAAATAGGGTATTAAAGTCAATAAGCGTATAGCTTTTAAAATAAAACTACTTAGTGCATTATATAATATGAAAATGTTGTGGACATGTGCTTTTTGCTGAGAGGAGATATCACACTATTTCTTTTAAAAAATAGTTTTAATTCTTTAATAATTTCATCCATTGCATTTTGATCACAATCAGTCCCCTCCTCGTAGCCCTTCTCAGATCTGTCACATTGCATACCCACCCATGTTTGTGCCCTCGTACTTTAAAATCCATTGAGTCCAATTAGTATTACCCATATGCTCTTGGATGTGTGGTCAACCTACTACGGAACATATGCTTAGAGAAAGCAGACTCTCCCATTCCTGGGAGCTGTAAATTGCCAATGCTCTTCAGTTGGGGTGGGACATTGTGCCCACCTCCTCCCTCCAGGCTAGGATTTTGTCTGGCCTAAGCTTACATAGATAGTGCATGCTTTCTCACCTGCTGTGAGTTCACATGCGTAGCTACCCCATTGTGCCCAAATAACACTGCCTGGCTATAGTCACCAACCACCTCCCGCTCCTACAGTCTCTCTGCCCTTTTCTCCTCTGTGGCCCCTGAGTATGCTAAAGATGTACCAGGCAAGGCTGAGAACTCTGAAGTGGCAAAAATCACTTTTTAAGAGACATGCAAAACCATCAGATTCACAAAGCACTTCTTCCTTTCTCCCTACCCATCTACCCCAGACTTTTAACCAGAGAGTCTAGAAACTCCAGCATGTTTCGGGAATAAGAGTGAGACAAATTACAAGTAAGCTCTATTGTGCTCCCGAGGACTCCTGTGCTCTTTCTCCAGAAAGCATGTCCTGAGATAAGAATTTGTGTGCAAGCAGTCAATGCGGAGAAGTGATGGGAAAATAAGGCGAGCTAGAGAAGGGGAGGAGGCCATTACAGGGTTCGTTATCAAGAGAGTTACCAACGTGAGCATTGCCTTGCCTCTGGGGAGCAACACTGAGAGCCAGTGACTAATGTGGTGCTCAGAGCTCTGCTTCACAGCAGAGAGCGGGGGAGCTGCTCTTACCCCACCTCCTATCGCTCCCTAGTTACCAAACTGAATTCCTTCTGGAGGGAGGATGGAGACTCAGCAGACTGAGGAAACCAATGAGACTCTGGAAGCTAACACAGCTCAGCAAATTACTAGACTCCTGGGCTCCCTTCCCAAGGTCTAGAACCACTGCTGGGGGTAGACAAAGGGGGAGCTTGCAGGCCGTGCAGGGAGCTCAAGGAATGGAGCTCTCGTGAGTGTGAGTCCTTACCTATACCAAGGTGGGCTTTTCAGTGATGCAGCTGCCTTTGATCACCCACACTCTTGGGAGTAACCCCAACAAACTCACTGACTCTCCCCACAGACTTGAGATAAAACTCTTTTTGGTATGTCATTGTTCCCTATCTGAGGTGAATAGACATTCATTCATCTCTCCCCAGGAAAAGTCACACAACAGGGGCTGCCTCCTGGGAATACAAATTTCCCCACCCTTCTATCCTGCCAGAACACAGTAGGCCCAAAACTGCAGGAGAGCCCACAGGCAGAGCTGCAGGCTTTGCTAGTGCAGGCTGGGAGGGGCACGGACTGTGTTATGTGCTCAGGAGACACAGACAGGACCCCAATTCTGCCTTCCACAAGTATAAAAATGAAGGAAAAGTCCCATTTTTAGAAGCTGGTCTACTGCATGTTCCTGAAGATGGCGGGTGTTTCACTTAACTTTGCATTTCTGAGTTGACAGAAAAATCTCAGGGGAGGGTTCCTTCTGACTCAGAGTTTCCGAAAGATTCAGTCCGGTGGGTGGGTAAGTGGCTTTGTCCCTAGGGAGAGAAGCAGGAGGCTGAGCAGCTGTTCACACACAACTGAGGACAAGCCAGAACGGGGGGGGGGGGGGGTGTAGACTTCAAAGGGACTACTTTACCAGCCAGGGCCCACCCTCCTAAAGACCCAACACCCTCCAAATGTGGACCCACAAGCTGGGGTCCACATTCAAGGCATTAACCCATGGGAATAGTTTACCTTTAAACTGTGTAGTGGTTTGAATGAGAATAGCCCCTATAGGCTCATCTATATGAATGCTTGGTTCCTATTGGTGGAACTGTTTGGGGAAGGATTAGGAGGTGTGTCACTAGAGCTGGGCCTTGAGGTTTCAAAAGCCCATGCCTGACACAGTCTTGTTCTCCCTCTCTGCCTGCTGCCTGTAGATCAGGATGTGAGCACTCAGCTTCTGCCTCAGCACCATGCCTTCCCGCCTGCTGCCATACTCCCACCATGGACTAACCCTGAAGCTATAAGCAAACCCTCGATTAAATGCTTTCTTTTGTATGCTGCCTTGGTGATGGTATCTCTTCACAGCAATAGAACAGTAGCTAAGAAAAATGATTAATAGTAGGACATAGTGATTCCTAAACAAAGTGAAATCAAGTGTCACAAATATAGGTAATAGATAGATAGATAGATAGATAGATAGATAGATAGATAGATAGATAGATCAGAGAGATGATAGACAAATTATAGATAAGTGGTAGATAGATAAATGAATAGACAGGAAGATTATTGGATGGATGGATGGATGGATGGATGGATGGATGGATGGACGGACAGATGAATGGATGAAGCAAATAATACTACAAGTAAGACATTTTTCAGTAGCAATTTCACTATTCCTGGGTATGGTCTGGATTATATTTCCAAGGCTGGTACTACAACACATTTCACATGTTATTTCTCATTTTTGAGAAGAACAGAGTAAATATAACTTTCAGGAGGGGGAAGTTTGAAGATAGGTGTCGCCTCATTAAAAAAAATCACTACTCATGAATTCAGTGATTTTATTTTTGGCTTTTATGGATAAGAAAAATAAAACCAAATGTGTCATAATTAGAAATGGGCTGATGCTCAGTGGACATTCTTAGTGGAGCTCCGACGGTGTCAATGCAAGAATAGACACAGCTTCAGGATAGTCCACATCCAGCCCCTAGTCACGTGGAGAAATGAAAAACCTCAAACTACTATGTTGTGTAAAGCCCTTTCCCCAGGACCCCCTATTTGATCAAGAACTCCAGGGCTGTAAGCATGAACAGCAGCATTTCCTGGGCATGAGATCAGCCAGTGTGCTTGTACACCCCTTGAAAGCAGCCATTCTCTCCCCACCTCTAAAGAACAGCCTCCGGCAAGCTGCCAGGACAATCCCCAGAAGGGCCATTGAGAGCAATGCTTTTTCTCTCTTTAGCTCAAATGTGAGTGGGTTCCCTTACAGAAGCCAGCTTCTGGAACTTCTCGTTAGTCTGTTCTTTACAACTCTGTGTATAAAAGGCCTCTTCCAACCTCACCACTCAGTTGTCTGTGGGCCCTCCTCTCCCCACCCTTCCTTCCCTATGTCTTGAGACAAGCAGTCAGGCAAACCTTTGTTTCTTCTTCCTACAGATGAGCAAAATCAGCAAATCCTGAAGTCAAGTATTTCAAATACAATGGAAGTTATCTCTGCCAAGTCCTTGTTCCCCACCCCCACTGCCACGGGCTCTGGAGGGCAAACCTCCTGCCCCAGAGCAGAGCCTGACTTTAGGCAGGCTGCAGAGTTCTGGCCTGAGAGGTGTGAAGAAGTCTCTCGAAGAGCTTTAAAAAAAAAACAACAGGTATTTCTATTATTATTTGTCTGATAGTGGAAAAGAAAGAAAATTCCTCAGATAATCACTTTGTCCAAAGCCTAAGCTTGAGACATTAAAAATAAATCTAGCAGGTGATAGAGGTACAAAATTGATCACAATCATTTTTATTTAAAAAAAGTAAATCAAAGTTCTAATAGTAAGCAAAACATAGTGGCTCATGCCTGTAAATCTAGTACTTGAGGCAGAGACAGGAGGATCACTGCATGCTCGAGCCCAGCCTAGGCTACAGACTGAAATGCTGTCTCAGAGAAACAAAACAGACAGAACAAAGGAGTTCACAGCCCAGCCCAGATCCTCGTACATCATGTTACTCTATGCTAATCCCACTAACAAAGATATGAACGTGCCCATCAGCTGACGGATGGATAAAGAAAAGCAGCTTCTGCACATAATATATCTTACCCAGTTGTTTAGAAAAAAATTGTAAGAGTTGCCAGAAAATGCATGGAACCGGAAACTGATGTGATGTAGCCTCAGAAAGACACAATTCACATGATTCTTTTTCGAGTGAGGATCCTAACCTTTAATGCTTGTATGTAGGCAAATAGGGCTTGCAAGAGTGGCTACAGGCTATCAAACTAGACAGACGTAGAGAGCAGAGCAAAGGTCAAATGTGTGTGATGTGAAAATGACCATATTGGGGGTGGGAGGTCACTAGGGAGGAGGAGCGTAAAGAAGAGGGGAAGAGAAATAACAAAAAAAAAATTGTTTGGAAATGCCACAATAAAATCTAATCCTTTGCAAGCTAAGAAAAAATTTAAAATTGTTCGTTAACTTTAAAAGACTATAGGTAGCATTTATTTGTATTGAAACACTGAAAAAAAGCTTTCTTCTCAAAGCCTTTCTTAACTCTTACAGGTGTAGGCCAGAGTCCTCCCCTGTCTGTGCTCCCTCACTCTGCTGTTTAAGACATTTCTTTTTGGTTTTGGTTTTGCATAACAGTTCTGGCTGTCCTGGAACTCACTTTGTAGACCAGGCTGACCTCAAACTCACAGAGATCTACCTTCTTCTGCCTCTCAAGTGCTGGGATTAAAGGCATGCACCACCTTCCTGGCTAACAATGTCTACTTACATTCTTGGTCAGCACAGAGATTTCTCTTGCTAGACTGTAAATGCTCAAAGGCCATACTGATACTTATTTCCCACGGAATTCCCAGTTCCTGGGAGCACCCAGAACGGGAGCACTCCTCGCTGTCAGTTCACTCCACCATCGCCCTCTAAACATCATTTATGTCCGCGTTCATTTCTTTGTCTTTCTTCGGCTGAGCATCATCACGGTTTACATGGCAACAATCCCTGGTACATAGTAGCTGGCCCGGAAACATCGGTTACTGACTGCATGCTCCCAAGGTCCAGTTGAAGAGTAGAAGGAGGGAGAGTATGAGCAAGGAAGTCAGGACCACGAGGGGTTCACCCACTGAGACAGTGTGCCTGAGCTAATGGGAGCTCACCAACTCCAACTGGACTGGGAATGAAAGAGCATGGGATCAAACTGGTCCCTCTGAATGTGGTTGACAGTTTGGGCAGACCGAGGGGCCAATGACAATAGCACTAGGGTTTGTCTCTGCTGCATGTACTGGTGTTTTGGGATCCTATTCTCTTTGGATGTATACCTTGCTCAGCCTGGATGTAGTGGGGTGGGCCTTGGACTTCCCACAGGGCAGGGTGCCTTGCCCTCTCTTAGGACTGGAGGGGGGTGGGAGGAAGGGGGGAGCAAAAGGAAAACTAAAATTTGTAAGAAATTAAAAAAATCGAGAGCACCTCAAACACTGGAAGCAAAGGTCCTATAAGTCACAGCTCTTACACATGAGGCCCAATAACCCTGAGATACACTTGTTAGCAGGGCATCAAACAGAAAATATAAATTTATTTTTAAAATCTGCTTTCTAACACATACTGGAATAGAACTTTCCTAGGAGTTGACATACCCACAGGAGCTGACAAGAACATTAACACAAATGAAGAAAAATAGAGGTGAATGACAGTGGACAAATGGCTTGGCTTAGTCACTTCATAATACGGAGAGAAATGGTAACACCCACAGCAGTCACCCTGCCAAGCAAGTACAAGGCTACCCAGTTTTCCGAAGGCCACGCCCTTATTCTACCTCTTCTCCAGTTTGGGGGTGGATTTGTTTCATTTTAATAGGAGGCACTGAACTCAGGGATCAGACAAGAGCAACACCTCCAGCCAGGAAGGTCCTGAAAGGTTATGGGAGTCATCCAGGAAGGTCCTGAATGGTTAGAGGGGTCAGCCAGGAAGGTCCTGAACGTTTAGAGGAGTCAGCCCCTTCCTAAGTAAGGCTGGTCCTAAGGGGCATCTCAGCAGAGGCAGCACTAACTCTTCCAGGATGAACCAACCACTGACTCTAAAGAAGAAATTCTTGTCTCTGAAGGTAAGATCTTTTCTTTCCCGCTTAGTCATAGAGCTCCTGAGTGTCTAACAATTAAGAAATCTAAAATATGTTTTTAAGGATGAAAACACCTGCCACCCACTCTCTTCCTGTCTTTAGAATCAAAGACAAACAAAAACAAAAACCACACTCAGTGATTTGGAATGTGGGCCTCCTTCTGATGAGGCGCTAATGAGGCCATGTCTCCTGTTCATTAATTATCTTTTGAGACGTAGAGAAAATCTTACTCACTGTCAATTAGGAAGCCACAATTGAGGCAAGCTGGGTGGCACACTCCTGTAATCCCAGTACTCGAAGCTGGAGACAGGACCTAAAATTCAAGGTCAGCCTCTGCGGCAGGCCCTCAAACTGAGTTAAAATACACCCTTCCTTCTTTTAAGGTGCTTTTGTCGGGATATTTAATTATAGCAGAGGGAACAGTAACTACTGAATGCATTCTGAAAACTACTGAGTTCTGAGTAAACAAAGATTCTGTTTATGTCAGCATGGAAATTAGGGAGCATAACAATGTCAGTGAGGAGATGAAAAAATAATTTACCATGAATAATTGGATTATCTTTTGATATTATTGTTATGGGATGCAAATTCATAATTAATATTAGGTTAATATTTAAAATGCAATATTGGGATGAATAATTCATGTCATGCCTTTATTTTTAGTATTACAGGAAAATATCAGAATTGTTTACTTCAATAAGATGATCTGTCATGACTCAAAGAATGCCATGAAACAAGGCTACAGTGACAAATTAAGTTTTTAAGAAGCAACAAAAAAAGCTCCATTTTCTTAGCTAAGTAAAGCTGATCAAGCAGAAGCACCGCTGATGCAGGGCAATTGTCTATATTCTGTCAATTATGTTTTAAATAAATGCTGATTGGCCAGTAGCCAGGCAGGAAATATAGGCAGGACAACCAGACAAGAAGTAGAGGTGAGTCAATGAAAACAGGAGAATTCTGGGAAGAGGGAAGCTCCCTCTGGGGTCCTGTCTAGACACAGAAGCAGCAAGATGTGACTACTCCGCTGAAAAAGGTACTGCATGTGGCTAACACAGATAAGAATAATGGGCTAATGTAAGTTATAAGAGTTAATAAGAAGCCTGAGCTAATGGGCCAATCAGTTTATGATTAATGTGTGATTTCTTTGGGACTTAACAACTGAGGGAACCAGGCAGGACAGAAACCTCAGACAACACACTGCATAATGCAAAATTAAATTATGATGTAGTAAGATTTTGGTTTTCCAAATATTAAATGGAAAAAAACCTAAGCTTTGGGGATGTGACAAAATGGCAAGAACACTTGCCTAGCATGCCCTAGGCCCTGGGTTCCATTCCCAGCACTGCAAATCATTATCACCACCACCACCATTATCATCACCATCAAGAGTTTTAATAAATTCCCATAATTTAGCCGGGCAGTGCTGGCGCACGCTTTTAATCCCAGCACTCGGGAGGCAGAGACAGGCGGATCTCTGGGAGTTCGAGGCCAGCCTGGTCTACAAGAGCTAGTTCCAGGACAGGAACCAAAAACTATGGAGAAACCCTGTCTCGAAAAATAAAATAAATAAATAAATAAATTCCCATAATTGTATTTGTAACAGGTGCTAGTTAGCCTCAAGTTATAAAAGGCAATTTTCTTTGAAATTTGTAACTCTAAATTTTAGTCTCTATACCATCATTATGGTGAAGAACCTGAACTAAACAAAATCTTCTAACTTTAGCATTAAAAAAGCTGTTCCTTATGTTTTTAATCCTTTTGAGCCTTTTCTATTTCTGTGTGGGATTTGTATGGTGTTTATGTGTGCACTTGTGTATCTATGTGCCACACATGTGGAGGCCACACATCAAGTCAACTGTCTTCCTCTGTCTCCATCTTAGTTTTTGAGAAAGGGTCTCTTTACAGAATCTGGAGCTCATGGGTTAGCTAAACTAGTGGGCCAGTGAGCTCTAAGGATCCATCTGTCTAGAGAGACAGAGAGACACACAGACACACACCATATACACACTGATACCCACCACATACACACCACTCATACCACAAACACATGCAACACACACACACACACACACACACACACACACACACACACACACACACCCCAGAAATGGAATTCCAGAAGTTCACAGCCATGAATGGCTCTTTAATGGGTGCTGGGTATCCTAACTCAGATCCTTTACCAGTAAGCACTTTACCCACTAAGCCATCTTCCCAGCCCCTTCTTCATTTTGATGAAAAGAGGAGGAAATGAGGTCTGGCTAGCATTCCTCCATTAGAGTTTAAGCAACTGATTTTGGGTCTTAATAGTTTTGCTAACTTGTGCTTATACTAAAATTAAGCCTGCTTCATACAACTAAAAGGGCAAGGCCTCACCAACAGAGCTCAAACTAGAACCTACAACTAGGAAAGAGTGGTGTGTGTGTGTGTGTGTGTGTGTGTGTGTGTGTGTGTGTGTGTGTGTGTGATGGGTGTCTATGTGGATGTGGTGGATGTGCCAACTTCCAGATTTAGTCATTGTTTCTAACACATCATGGACAGTTAAGGGAACCAGAGACTGGAGAGGAACATGGCTACCATCTCTGGTCACACAGGCCTTCATTGCTGAGAGGAGCCTAGCTGAAGAAAGTACTCAGGCCTCAGAGCACGCAGTGGGCCTCACAGGAAGGGCTGTGTACGTTATCCTGCACACATACTCTCTCCAGAGGAACTACATAGATGATATTGGTCTCACATGTAACACTGACAACAGGACGCTAAAAAAGGAGTCTCCTGGGAAACTAGACCAGTTCTGTCTCCAGAGTTTCTGGAGTTTATTTGAGGATAAGCCAAAGTGTTCCATGTTCAGATGTTGAGAGGAAGAACGTTTTTAGGATCCTAAGGTGTGATACCCAGTTAGGGCTTTAATGAGAAACGTGAATCTCAAAGCAGTCCTCACATTCAGCGTGTGTACTAATCACCGCAGGAGCTGCTAAACGCTGCCTCTCAGAGTGGAATAATGCCTGCTGGGGCAACTGAAGGAGGGCCGGATGGAGAAAAGAGAATATTCAGGCCTACAGTCGGATGGCGGGACAATGTCTAATGCTCTGTAGTACAGTAGCATAACTATTATTCACAAAATTAACTGTCTATTTCATGACAGCCAGGACAGTGCCTTCTGGATTTCCTCAACACAAAGAAAAGATAAATAAATGCCTGAGGCAGTAGCCATGCCGGTTACCCCAGCTGATCTTCATGTACATGAACACACTGTATTCCATTAAAAAGTACAGAATTGTGTTATCACTGAAAATGTTCTTAACTGCTGCCTCTGGTGTGGCGGGTCTACGGAGGGCCTGGGGAGCTGGCTTTCTAACACAGGCCCAGATGCTGGCCAGGGCAGCTTCTTCAACCAGAACCACTCTTTAAACAGCAAAGCTGTAATTAGGGATCCAGAAGCCTGCCACGGATAAGTGTCAGATAGCCCTGGTCTTCCCCAGCGTAAGAGGGAAGAGGGCTAATTTGAAGAACAGGCCAACGAGAGGGCGCGTAGCCCCTGAAAGCTGTGAAGCATGCACTCTCATCTGATAATGAAGGCCAGGCTGTTAGAACAGCTCATTCGTCACACGGGGCAGGACGACATGACAGAATACAAGTCTGAACGAAAGGCTCCTGAGCATACAGGGTTCTGTTCTGTTCAAAATGGAGTCTTTCCAGCGAAGTCCAAGATGGTCTCAAAAGTGACATCCTCCTGCCTTCTGAGAGCTGAATTACAAGTGTGCACTACCATGTCTGACAACCTGCAAACTTTAAAGCTCAGCTAAGAAAGTCTGTACAGTTTGGCCCATATGTTTCAACTGCAGGTTCTACTGACTTCCTCTCATTCCGTTCCCAGCAGGGACAGATTAGAGCTTCCCATTGACCTTCCCAATTTTTCTTGCTGCACAATTGATTAATTTAATGTATCCATACTCAGTCTTATTTCTCAGGTAATTTGACATAATTTATATAATAAAGCAGAAAATTAGGACCAACATGACTAGATGGGAAGGGGAAATCAAGTAAAGAATACAGATACGTTGACCAAACATTATTGCTAACTGAAAAGACTTCTTTTCATCTTTTGTGTATGGGCACTCATACCTGCACACATGTCGGTGTACCCGTGGAGAGCAGAAGGAGGCATGGATCCTCTGACACTGGGGTTACAGTTGCCTGTCAGCTGCTATGTGGGTGCAGGGAATCAAACTCTGGCTCTCCGCAAGTGCGGCTGGTGCTCCTAACTACTGGGAAATCTCTTCACCCACTGTTATGATGTTTGAGGTTCAAAGGAAGCTCCAAACTTCATACAATATATTACTAGAATCATTGCTACTATTCATACTGTGGCTGCTATTGACAACAATGTCACAGGTGCAATTCTTGCCTGTTGTAAGAGGCCACGTCAATCTCTGGTTCCTGTGACATATAAGCCAGTTTTGATTTTAGTCACAGAGTAATGGAGGACATTATTTGTGCACTCAGCTGGGCACGGTGCTGCACATGTCTCTAATCCTAGCACTAAAGAAGCTGAGGATCAAGTTCCAGGCCAGTCTAGACCATATAAGAAAATTCTATCTCACTAAATTTAGAGGGAAAAAATGTACCTTAAACAGAACAATTTTTTGAGAAAACCAAATAGAGGTAATTATAAGAAAACATCAACACAAAAAATGGTAGCAATGATGGCGAACAGCAAACACCACTCATGGACCAGTTATCTGACACGTGAGCTGTGCCAAGAGATTATTATCACAACCTCCCATTTAAAAATTCTTTAAATATATTTGAATTAAAATATGATCAAATCCCTTCCCTCCTTTCCCTTTACTTCCACCATGCTCCCAAGTCTTACTTTCAAATTGATAGCCTCGTTTTCTTTATTATTGTTTTATATATTTACATATATATAAACACAACCTGTTGAGTCAATTATTACTGTTTGTGTATATGTTAGTTCTAGGTTGACCACTTGGATAACCAATTGGAGGGTTCACTCTTGGGAAAGGCCAGTCCTCCCTCAAGCAGTCATCAATGGCCTGTAGTTCTTTGTCTGGGTGTGGAACCCTGTGTGAAGGGGAGAAAGTCCCATTTCTAACATAAAGAAACTGTAGAGGTTAAAAGCCGTAGGCAGCAGAGTATCCTCTAGCCCGAGCAGTTAGAAGATAAAAGCAAGAGGATCGGGAGCTCAAGGGCAGCCTCAGCTACACAGCAATTTTAACCCAGCCTAAACTACATGATATTATTTTCTCAAAAACTAAAATAAAACACTAAGGTTGAGACCCTCTGCCAAAAACAGTTGGTCAAGTGATGGCTTGAAGACAGGGTCTCAATGAGCTGCTTTCAATCCTCCTGTCTCAGCCTCCTCAACAGATGGGAAAGCAGAGATGTCCTCACTGTGTCGGGCTAGGACCTTACCTATTGAGTCTGGGTATCATTTTGGGAAGCTATCTTCTGGATTTATGAAGTTGAATTCCAATGAGCTGCACACAGTGAGCTCAACTTGAAAATGCATTCTCTACACATGGTTGCCAACCTGAATAATTCGAGAGGAGGAGCATACTTCCCTACAAGGCTTAACTTGTCATCCAAATTATGCTTCAAAAATCATAGAGCAGGAGTTCAGGCACAGTCTTAATTGGTGACGAAACCGATGGCTCTGAGCCACTCCAACATGCAACATCAGGCTCACACGGGCTTCTGAAGAATAGGACAATTTCTTTCTATAAAAGCGTTACTTAATTGGTAGACCAGAGAATAGTCATCAGTCATACTTTATCCTGATTTTAGACCATCTGATGACACCCTGAACTTTCTCATAATGCCATTTGAATCTGTCCCTAACAGTGAATCCCCCACCTCTGGTGTATATGTGCTCATGGGTATATGAGCAGGTGTATACACCCATACTGGTCATGATTTAATGATGTCTTCCTCAATCAATTCTGGGCCTCACTTTTTCCTTTTTGAAACAGGGTCTCTCATTGGGCCTAGAACTCATGGTTTTAGCTAGACTGACTGTCCAATGAGCCCCCAGGATCTTTCTGTCTCCACTCTCCTTCAGAGCTGGGGTCATGGGCACACGCTGCCTTGCCTAGCTTTTATATGGATGATGATGGGGATCCAACCTCAAGTCCTCACGCTTGTGCAGCAGGTGCTGTACCCACTGAGCCACCTCCCCTGCCTTCTAAAGATATCTTCACCAACATTTATTAATGATTTGGACTAGACATAAGAAGATATGTCTTAATCTCAGCACTCAGGACACAGAGGCAGGTGGAGCTCTGTGAGTTCAAGGCCAGCCTGGTCTACAAGAGCTAGTTCCAGGACAGGCTCCAAAGCTACAGAGAAGCTCTGTCTCAGGAAAAAAAATAGATATGTCTATATCTTTTTTTCTTATAAAAAAGATATATGTCTATGTCCACAGGTGCTTCCCCAACACTGGGCACACAATACAGGCTCAATAAGCAGAAGTTATAAAGCACTTGTTACAAAACTACCACAGCTCATGAATCCCAGCTGATAACTACAGGATCAAATTTCCTAGGCTTGAAAAATCTCTATCCATTTGTAAAAGGATCAGGGGTGTCTGCCTCACTGCAGTGGTTTGAATGAGAAAGGTTCCCACCCATGTATGTTCATGTATGTGAACACTTGGTTCCCAGTTAGCAGTGCTGTTTGGGAAGGTAACAGAACCATTAGGAAAAGGAGCTTGCTGGAGAAAGAATTAACACTGGAAGCATATGTTGAGAGTTATAGTCACACACACACACACACACACACACACACACACACACACACACACTTCCTATTATTTCTCTGTTTCATACATAAGGAAGAAAGCGTGATCAGCCAGCTTCCTGTTCCCGCCCCTTGCCTTTCCTCCATGATAAACCCACTGGAACCTTAAGCTAAAATAAACCCTAACTCCCCTGACTTGCTTTTTGTTGGGGTATTCTATCATAGCAATAGCAAAGTACCAAACACAGTGAATCAGTCCTTTAACTGGATGAAGATTCTTTAGATGCCCTAGGAGCTGGAATGATTCAGAAGTCCATATGATCTGTGTGGTTCTAGACCCCAGCAGTAGGACTCATGGGCAATGGAACCTGTGTATAGCACTGTAAGTGTAGTGTTGTGGAGTCACAAGTAGCTAAGAAACTTGGCAACCCATATGCTCTGAGCTCTGGAGACACACACACACACTGAACCAGGGAACTTCTAAGTTAAATATCCACTCTTTCTTTTGCTCATTTTGCATCACCACAGTCTGTCTTTAAAATAAATAAATTTATTTTTAATTGTGTGTGTGTGTGTGCCTGACTGAGCTCATGTGTACCCACAGAAGCCAGCGGGCACGGATTTACAGACATGTAACTGGAACTAGAGTTACAGACATGTGAGTCACCATGTGGGTATTAGGAACCCAACCTGGTTCCTCTGCCAGAGCCACAGCACTCACGACTGTTGGTCCATCTCTCCAACCCCCATAGCCCTGCATAGTTGACTCTGTAGCATTATAATGTATGTGCAATGAAAGGTCCCATTTTAAGTGTACAGTTCTAATAATACTGAAATGTTTATGTGTTCTGCTAACTACAGCCATGGATAAAATGTAGAGCTTTCTACTCCCACCCTAAAGTTCCCATCATCCACTCTTCCCCATTTCGCTCAAGTCTAGGCCCCACTTTCAACCCAAGTACTGGTAGGAAACTCTGGCATTTCCTACAACCAAGTACTGGGAGAAATGGAATAAAGGTTCCCAAGAACACAGTGGATAATGTCCCCTCTGCCAGGATCTCACATATGATGGGAGCTTGTATGCTATGGGTCCCAAGGCCCTTATTCTCGGCCTAGGATATTTAAGCACCACAGCATATATTCTAGGACCTGAACACTAGATCTATTTACAAAGACAAGTTGCAGGTGGAGAAGTCCACAGACTTGCATCCTTTCTTCCAAAAACAACAGAGAAGAGTGAGACAGAAATAAGAGAAGGTAAAAGGAGGGGAGGTAGATGGGTTAGATGCTGGTTATTGATCAGCCAGCCCAGCTGACAAGAGTGCCTCAAATATGGGGCTTCGTTTATGTTTTGTCTGATAAGATGATTCAAGAGCTAGAAAGATCTTTACCAAGGGATTGACAAGATAAAAATAGTATTCAAAAAATCATTATCCTTGAGCTTGAGGAAAATAAGGAGTAATTGGCAAGCCCAAGAAGTGGCTGCACTTGTGAATTATTAGAGGTCTGAGTTAAGGTGACAGAGGAAAACAGAAGCAAGGCAGAGAGACCCTTGGTCGCCTGGGCATGTGGAAGACAAGCAGACAGAAACAGCAGTCTCCAGTCTTCAGGCTCTGGGGTGCACCATAGGAAAGGATCTATGTCTTTGGATTTTCTAAATCCTAATCTAGACAGTCCAGTGAAGATTCCTCTCAAGGCTCTAAATGTATGAGTGCAAAAAATAATGTGGCCAAAAGGTCAGAGAAGTCCAAAAGGCCAAAGGTCCAAGCCAGAGAAGTAGGCATTAGGGATACCTGCTTGCAGATGAGAAGGAAAATCAAGAAGGAAAATGGCTCCTTCAAATCTTCTCACAACCCTGGATCTAGACGACCACAACCCAACTCTGTCAACGTAGCTATGTTTTCTTAAGAGTTCTGAGTCAGTACAGTCAGTGTAGTCACACTTAGGTGCGTATGGCTTCTTCCACTCAGCACAGTGTTGTAGTTCCCAGAAAAGCCTGGTCTACAGAGTGAGTTTCAGGACAGCCAGGGCTACACAGAGAAACCTTGTTTAGAAAAGAACAAATACAGTACAATACAATACAATGTATTCTCAGGAGGAAATCAGGAGTTAAGAAACCCATCAGAACACATCTGAAGCCTGTAACACTGTTTCCCCCACTTCGCTCTAACCTGCCTATGAGCCCTACCTTTATTTCTGACTTTACTTGCTTTATAGTAATGAAATCTCAAGCAGCCATTGCCACAGTGAAACACGTCTTTCATGAATCCATATTCTCAGGCCATGGGCACTCATTCTTGACTCAAGAATGAACTATAACATATTCCCTTTGTAAGAACTGTGCTATTGTTGCATTGACAATATTTTAGAGGGGCCTTCACCCTTAGAGATATTCTTCCAGATAAATGTAGAACCCACTAATCATCAGAAAGTTGGATAAACTGTCCCAGTGAGAAAAGCAATCAAGGCCCAGTCCATGGTGACAGTTTACTACCTTTATGTCAAAGAATCTCTGGTCAATCTGCCCAAATGAGATAATTTCATCCTTAAAATCAAAATATTGCAATTACAGTGACTATCCAATCTATGCACAATGGCTATCATCAGGGACATTGTCCTGCTCCCCACCAGTGGCAATCCCAGCCTACGCTGTCTCCAGCTGCTTTCTTAGGCTTGGAGCTACACAGTCACATGAAAGCCCGTAATCAGGAGAACCCTGAATTCTCACTTGTATTGGGTCCCACAAGCTATGTATGTATGTATCTGGTCTGGTTGACATTATCCTGGCATAAATATATGGTCCCACAAGCTATGTATCCAGTCTGGTTGATATTATTCTGGGATAAATGCCATTTCTAATCACTCTCATGAAAGCAACCAACCTGAGTCTTGGTCACTGGGTCGTTTGCTTTTATATGTTCAAGAAAGTGAGCTGTGTGGCTCAGCTCTAGAAATCCCATGTCTTTCAAAGCTATCAATGGCCTTCACAAGCGGTAGAGAACTGTGGTGCAGACTGGAAAGTTAAGAAGGCCACAGGAACACTGGGAGAAAGGAAAACACCATGTCTATGCCTATGCAAATGAGGTGTTTAAAGGAATACCGGCATCAAAGGAGCCACTTTAAAATGCACTTTTTTGAGTCTCCAGAAATGCCTCATCAAGTGGAAATAAACTGTATGCATATTTGATACATGGGCCATTAAACACATGTACCTCACACCATGCTAATGGATCTTAATTTGGCTCGCCTCTTGAAAGGACTATAAAAAATAACTAATGCACATATCTGCAAATTGACAGAGCTTTGATAAATGATTTACAATTCATATTTAGGATACCTTATGGCTCACTATTTTAATTTTTAAAATTTATTGTGTGTTTATATATGGGCATGCATGCCAAGTCAAAACTGCTCAGTGGGTAAAGGCACTTGCTGCCAAAACTGATGACCTGGGTTCAATCCCTGGAGTCAATAGGTAGGAAATATATACTTCTAACAACTTTTTTAAGGTTTACTTTATAAAGAAAAACTGCACTTAACTGTGTACAATTTGACACGTTTAAACATGCATAAACCCACGATAGAATCACCATACACATCCTTCTGTAGCCTGGAAAGATGGCTCAGAGGGTAAAGAGTGATGACATGAATTCAATACCCAAGACCTACAGTAGAAGGAGAGAACCAAAATCCAAAAGATGTCCTCTCACGGCCACCTGAGCGCCACGGCCCCCACACATATGTCCATATACACAATAAATAAAAAAATTAAATAAATTTCTCTAGTATTGAATCACCAGTACCAGAGAGCAAAATACCTTGAAAAATTATATTTTTATGAAAACCAAGCAAAATAATGCTTTAAGATGGGGAGATACTCTCTAGGCCCAGCCCCCCGGTGAGAGGCTATTGGCGGTGGACAGCTAGCTCCTGGGGGTGGGGGGTAATCATTCTCTTTCAGGGGTGTTCTCACTGGTAGGCATCCAGTGCTCTACCGAAGGCGCCACCCACACGTATGCACACATGTGACTGTTTCTTGGGCTTAGCTGGTTATCAGAACACCAAGAAAGAGACAGACAGACATGGGGTTGGGAGGGCCAACTGGGGAAATGGAAAGATTGGAGGAAGAAATGGGGGGTTGATGATAATTCATTGTATACATGCATGAAATTCTCATAAAGAAAAATTATGAATAAAAAAAGTAACTGTGGTAGCATGTCTAGATGGAAGTTTTCACAAAACTCACATTTTCTAGGACTAAAACCTGAGCTATTCAGCTGTGCTTTACGTTCTACATTAAACACACTGGGAACGTCCCATCTCCTTCGGTGGTGGTTGCATGTGACCAACGGCCTTGCTTTGAAATAGTGTGTGTGTGTGTGTGTGTGTGTGTGTGTACATTTAAACACACAGCAGATTTCCTTTTCCATTTATTCTATTAAAATTAAAAATGTCCATAGTTCTAAATAAAAAATGATGACTTTCACTATGAGAATTTGGAAACGGATCTTCACTGTTAGGCATTCACAGGTCAGCATGCTGAGGGTCACGTGGTGCTCAGAGGTCAGCGTGCTGAGGGTCACGCGCGTGCTGAGGGTGACTTGGTAGGTTTGGTTCGGGTTTCTGTTTAGCTTTGTGCTGCTGGTCAGTCACTGAGAGACGTGTACCTGCTAAGCAATCATTTCTCACTGAACAGCAACCTCAGTCCTGGGTATTTAAAAAACATTTTGTTGGGTGTGGTGATTCATGCATTTAATCCCAGCACTTGGGAGGCAGCAGCAGGCAGATCTCTGTGAATTTGAGGCCAGCCTGGTCTAGAGAGTGAATTCCAGAACAGCCAGGGCTGCACAGATAAACCCAGTCTCAAGAAAACAAAATGTTATCAGTAAAGTACTTTTTGTTAAAAGAAAAAAATTATACTATTGTTAATACAGAATAGAGTAAAATGCATAATTTCTGGGATTAAAAGTATAAGCTTTGTGGAGTGTTACTTTATGTACCCCATATTGTAAGAGAATAGATAAAATTCAGTCATAAAAATGAGAAAAAAGAAATTCAATATTCACTCTTAGATACAGATTTTATTTTTGACATTTAGTGGCCAAGCCCACAATTAGACAGAGGAAACCTCAGTTTAGGAATGATATATGATGTATAGTGTTTGCCTACAGACAAAGGGCCCTGGATCCATTAAGACTTAAGGGAGGGAAGAGAACACAAGAGGGGCCAGGGAGAATAGTTGTTCCCCAGCTCGCCCTCCATCTGGGCCCAGCCCCTCTTGTGGCATACCTCTGCCTTCCAGATGATCTCTGTGAAGACCCGTGGACAAACGGGAACTGACTTAGGATAGCTCAGGATCTTAAATTACAGTCCATTTTCCTCTTTTGTCTAAATTCTCCTGAGAGTCTTTTGAGGGGCTGTGGGGGCGGCTTTCTGGGCTCATACAGAGAGGTGAGTCAGTAGGTTTTATTTGTAAAAAAACAAGATACGTGATGTTCAGAGAAAACACCAGTATGAGGGGGAGAGTCTTCACCTTCTTATTACCATATAAGATCATTAGTAATGACTATTGGCTCATTTAATCTGCCAAAGACTCATACCAAGCATGTAAGACTTTCTTTTTTCCTTTTTTTTGGGGGGGGGGCGTTCAGGACAGGGTTTCTCTGTAGCTTTGGAGCCTGTCCTGAAACTAGCTCTTGTAGACCAGGCTGGTCTTGAACTCACAGAGATCCGCCTACGTCTGCCTCCCAAGTGCTGGGATTATTTTTTTGAAGACTTTCATTTTTTATCTATAGCATTAACTAATATTTCAGTATTGCATAGCTCTATATATGGTCCATCACCTTCTACTATCCCACCAGAATGTCCTGTGCCTCAAACACTGTAGAGAGCACTGCCTAGGACAGTGGCTGCCACTGCCATCAGCCCATTCACTAGCCAGGACTGAAGAACAATAGTCACACTAAATGTTCCTTGCCATAAATGCTGTTTTCTCACTTGGTACTAGCCAACGGTCTCCTCTGCAGTAAGCAGCTGGTGGATAGAAGTTCTTCGTATTTCTTTATTTTTAATGTATAACCTCGAGAGATAAGTTCAAAAGGGCGATTTCCTTTCACTTGAGGAGCAGCAAGTCATCAGGACCCTCCTTTCCAAAGAGGTGAGGTGGTGTGGCCAGTGTGTGGAGGGCAGTTTATCAGCTACCAGTGAGAGGGCTCAGCAAGCGGAGGCATTGCCACCAAGTTGATGACCTGAGTTCAGTCCTAGCCATCCCCCACAATGGGAAGAGAAAATTACTCCTGTCCTTTGGCCTCCATACATACATCACGGCACACATGAGTATACATGTACACACATATACAGACACACACACACACACACACACATCCATGTGCACAGTCAATAATTGACAGATGATGTACCTATGCGGAAACATCATCCCTGCCTGAAGCTGCTAGATTACTTCTTGAAAGTAGGGATAAGAAAGCGCACTCCTGGATCAAGGAGCAGAGGACAGGCAGGAAAACTGTACCCTTGAAAGGTAGTGGTTTTACACATTAGGGGACACCTGTTTGTGTAAATCAAAACACCCCCAGGCCATTTCTAGCAATTTCTTGTCTACCGGTAGCTCCAGACCACCTTTCCTGGGAGAAGAGCCATCCTGCGGCTCTCTAGGCTCATCATCAGTCTACACCAAGACTCCAAGATTCACCTCACAAGTAGCCAAGAGTCTCGCTCAGGGATGCAGACTTACGGCTTCAGATGATATCTCCTGTCACCTCTTCTCTCTCTCTCTCTCTCTCTCTCTCTCTCTCTCTCTCTCTCTCTCTCTCTCTCTCTCTCTCTCTCTCTCTCTCTGTGTGTGTGTGTGTGTGTGTTTGTGTGTATAAGGACAGAGGTCATCAGGAGTCTTCTTTAATCTCTCTCCACCTGTTTTCTGAGATGGTGTCTCTCACTGAGTTTGGATTGTACCAATTTGGCTATACCAACTTAAAACGGCTGGCCAGTGAGTCCTAAAGATCCACATATCTCTGCCTTCATCACGCCTGGCTTCTTATTGCATGGGTTCTGGGAACTAAATCATGCATCTCCCCCAGCCCCAAATGCTACTCTTCTTGTACTACTACATTTCTTAATCCATAGTGTGCATGTGGGCATAGGTGGGGGTGTGGTGTGGTGCTCATGTGGAAGTCAGAGTACAACTTCCAGAGGTCGGTTCTCTCATTCCACTGCGCAGGTTCTGGGGATTAAAGTAGGTAGTCAGCTTGGCGGAAAGTGCCCTTACCTGCTGAGTCACTATGCCCCAAATGTTCATTCTTAACAAAACCTATAATCCAGGACACACCTCTGTCATAGACACACACTGATGGCCTGGCAAGCTCTTCACCACACATGCTCAAACGGGTGCCCCATTTCTGGCCTTGACATACTGTGAATTAAAATTCATAGTAATCCTATAATTCTCTTATTAATAGTATACTCAAAATTGATTGTATTTTTGTCTTCATCTTATCCAATGTAAATATTTAAAGTATATCAAATATTTCATTGTCCGTGTCGCAGTTTCTTATGTAAAAAGAATGGAAGAGAGACACATGCCTCTCGGCATCTAAGAGGCCATACCTGACTCACGCCACTGGCTTGTCGTGCTCAGCTAAGTGTCATTTTAACTGACATGATTGCTTCATCACTGAGATCGCAGAGTGTCCCTAACAGCACCAACTAGCAGTCCGGAATGATTGCAACTGCTCTCCATCCTTCTAAGGGCAGTGGAGACTTCAGGTTTTCTTTCAAGAGAAAGAGAGCACACATACATCTGTGTGTGCATGTAAGGTAGGAACGCCCAGCCAATACACCGAGGGCATGACCACATAAATCTATCCCATCCCATAGAAAATGCTCTGTGAAGGTACAAAGATTTCTCCGAGCTTATTTCTCAGCTGATCTGTTCTTTTCCTAGAGTATGTTAATGACCCGTATTTAGCCTTTTATTTACTTAATCAGCAAAACTAAAAGATTGGTAAACCTTAATTAAATAAAGACATGTTGGACCTGGAACTGATGCTGCCATTAGAAATACTGTCGTGTGATAACAGCTGATGTGCATGTCGCATTACCACCATCTGCTGTTCGTCATGGTCAGCTTTCAAACGGGGACTTGCATTCTGACTTCTGCTCCTTCCTTTAGCAACACGATGTGTGATTATGGCTTCTGACTTCACCATGCCATCCCCAGCTTGGCTCCTCAGTTTACCAGTGCTAATAAAGCCTGGGGTGGGAGGAACAATGGCCAAACAAGTTTGGGTACTGCCATGGGATCTGTCCAGGTCTTTGAGCCGCAGCCTGCCTCAGAAGATTTAAGTACCCAGAGTCCTTTGGAAAGGAGTCTGTTCTAATCTGTGGAACCCAGTGTTTTACAAATGTGTTTCGCATGAAACCCTTTTTAATACAGAAACTATACTAGCAATTTCCAAAGTTCAGTGTTGGGTGTGCTAGGGTTTAAAGTGATGGGGCCCTGAGCTTGTTATGGAAACAGCTCTAAATGTCACAGTGTATCGAATGTCTGCAGAAAGAGAGGTTATTTTACAAGGTCTCTGCTTACAGATAAAGTGCCACCACACTCACACCTTTTCTTAGATAACCAGGAAAACAGGATGTCACCCTCCCTCCAAAGTGGAGTCATTTAGGAGAGTGAGCAGTCATCCAGCAGCCAAACTCAGGAACAGTCTCTAGCAGGGCTTCTCAAAGCAAAGCACCCCAAACAGCAGAGGATTGGCTTGTCCCCCTGGAATAGACTGACAGGGCATGTCCCCTAAATCTCATGTTTTGTCTTAAGAATCCAAGCAAGAACAAATGCTCCTGTCGTTTGATAGAGCATCTCTTGGGTATATTCCCAGGAGTGGTATTGCTGGGTCCAGGGGTAGGTTGATCCCGAATTTCCTGAGAAACCGA